>NC_082655.1:57825786-58128816 GCF_028023285.1 Balaenoptera ricei
TATTCAGCCTTTAAATATTCCTTAATAGTCTTTGGCTTCTCAAACTCAAAAAGAAAATTGTTCTGGGTCATAGATATTTTTAAAAGAATAACTTATTGCTTAGCCTTGTCCTTTGACACATGAACAGTATTAAGTTTTGTTATAGGCTCACGTGAGCCTTATATTTGATGAAAGGAGAAGTGCTTCTATAAAGTTTTCAAGAGAGGATTTTTTTTTTTTTAAATTGGCATACACATCTAATACATTAAATGTCTATGAACCTAAGATTTGAGTATTATAATTACTGTATTTGTACTGTTGGTCACATGCATCTCATACTGTATTATTCTAAGACAGGTTGTTTTGCAATTAAATATATTGTGATTAAGAATATGATCATGAATAAAATTTTAAATAAAAAGTATATATATGTTATAGTCAGGGTTTATAGTCTTCCCAAATGTGTACACACACACACATAAAATATACACAGTTGAACACCCCTCCTTTTTAAAATAAAAAATGAGCTCATTCTGTCATGTACTTGTATGTGAAGTGTTCTTTGGATTCAATTTGAGTTACTAGCTATTCCTAGAAATGATTTACAATGTCTGGGTCAGTAGTTTGCCTGTGATATGTATCATTTTGACTCAGTTGTCCTTCATTTCAAGATCTAATCTAGAGCCTAAGATACAATGTTTAAAGAGAGAAAAAATAATCATTTCATATGATAGAAAAAATCTAGAAGGTCACTGAATTGTTGTTTCCATTTGCTTCAAGTTCATAACCCCCTATCTTTACCCTGCCTCATTTGGAAAAATTAATTCTTTTGTTATCCAATTAATACATACACATAGTTCAAAATTTCAAATAATATACAGAGCTCAGAAGGAAAAGTGACATTTTCCTATCCCATTCCACCTCACCCCTAAGTTGATCTCCCCAAACTCTTTAAGTAGTTTCTTTTGGTATTTACCTCCATCTTAAAAAAAAAAAAAAAAAAAAAAAAAAGAGAAACATATTCTGTTACATCTTTATTTATTGACTTTATTAATTATCTATTAACTTGCTATTATGGAAGATGAGGATTTTGTACTCTTAACTCCATGACTTACTTTTAGCTCCTCCTTTCTATTCTTCTAGTATAGTGATATCTATTATTTGTTGTTGTTGTTAAATTTATATTCAGTGTTTAACTTAGGACTTTTATTCCCTGCTAACTAGTAGTGTGTTATGATTACATTTTCTTTCCTGTGCAACTTTTTGTTCTTTCTGAAATTGATAAATTTTCCACAGGTGCTCTTTGTTTTCCGTTTGTTCAACCATAGTCAGGTATTCTCTTCTATTAGTACTATTTTCTTTTCCTCTTGAAGATAGATCTATTGGGGCCCTTTTCCTTTTCTTCTAGTCTGATTGGTTCCTGGCTAGATATGCTGTATGGCAGTCCTTCTGGGGCTTCCCTTTGCTTCTAAAAGATAGCAGAGGAGAATATCTTCCTGACCTTGGTAGACAAAGAACTGGTAAATAGGACGCAAAAAGCATTATGCATAAAGGAAATTGATTAATTGGGCTACATTAATATTAGGAACTTCTACCATCAAAATATACCAGAGAGTCAGAGGGCAACCCACAGAATTTGTAATACATACACCTGACAAAGTATATCCAGCGTATATAAATAACTCCTACATATCAAGTTCCAACAAACCCCCAATGATACCAAGGATTGATAAGGATGTGAAGCACCTGGCCGCCTCTATCACTCCAAAGGCTCTGCCCTTTTTTAAAATTTATTTATTTATTTATGGCTGTGTTGGGTCTTCGTTTCTGTGCGAGGGCTTTCTCTAGTTGTGGCAAGCGGGGGCCACTCTTCATCGTGGTGCGCGGGCCTCTCACTATCGCGGCCTCTCCTGTTGCGGAGCACAGGCTCCAGAAGTGCAAGCTCACTAATTGTGGCTCACGGGCCCAGTTGCTCCGCAGCATGTGGGATCTTCCCAGACCAGGGCTCGAACCCGTGTCCCCTGCATTGGCAGGCAGATTCTCAACCACTGCGCCACCAGGGAAACCTGGTTCTGCCCTTTTTGAAGTGGCCAGTGATGTCCTAATTTAAAGAAGAAAAATCTTTTATGCTATTAATTTACTTGACCTCTCTGTAGTTTTTCATCTCACCCGTTCTCTGTGTTTTTAAAATTACATTTGTCAAATTCTCCTCTGTCCACTTCTTGTCAGTCTTATTTGCTGACTCTTCTTCCTCTGGTGAAGATACTGTGCTATGAGAGAGCCATTCTTGGTCCCCGCTTCTGTCAAGTCACTCAGGAAACTCATTCATGTCCCTGACTTCAGCTATCACAACCATTCTGCTGAGTCCCAAATCCAAATCTTAACTTAGTGCCCGCATTTCCCTTGTGAGTTCTTACCCTGATTCATCTCTGTCTCCTTGCTCGACGGCCCCTTCTGAATGCCCTCTACTTTTATCAGCTCAACATGTCTCTAACCAAACTAATGAATTTTCTGCTCATAATTTTCTGCTACTGTCCTATATACATTCCCACCCCATCCTCTCAAATAAGAATCTGTTATATTTGATGTGTCCTTTCCACTAGTCTTCCATTCCACTTTGTCAAAACCAAGTTTTTCATAATATTCCCCTCTCCCCACCCCCCCAATATTCCCATCAAATACTCCAGCCAAACAAACACTTGCTCTTCACTGGACTCCTCTGAGACTTTTCAGATAATATTCTTTCTGCCCAGTATTATTACAGTAATACTGATCACTTTTTATGACTGTAAAGATACCTCTAAGTCACAATGATTCCCCTTTCACTGGGACCTGCCCCCAACACACAGGGCTGTCCCTACTGTTACCATGTCTGTAGGTGATATGGTTCTGCCCCCTGATTAATTCATGAGATGACATCTGACCCAAGCAGGACAAGTGAAATTTGCTAGGGAATTGGGCATTTTGAACCCAGTTAGGAATAGGAATAGGACAGAAATTAGGAATGATTGGGAATAACTTACAAAGTTGAGGTCAGTACTGAATATGAAGTCACGCGCTTCTCAGGGAGTGGCTGACCCTCAGGCTGGATATCAGCATTAAATCCCACAAATCTTCCAGCTTAAGAAGAATAGAAATAGGCCGTATGTCACATGTTCTAATTTCTAGTATTCCATATGTTATATATTTATATCCCTTTTAGGTTGTTTATTCCCTTAAATAACTCATAAAATATCCTTGATAATAAATATTGTTATTAATACTTAGCATTTGTTGAGCACAATGTACCATAAATTATGCTAAGCACTTTTCATTCATGATCATATTTAATTCTCACAATAACCCCAGGAGAGGTTATTATCCTCATTTTACTGAGGCACATAGATGTTATTTAATTAAACCAATTTTCCTGCTCAAGGCCATACAACTAAGTGGTGGAACTCATGTAGAGATACAGCTGAGTCCACAGTCTTAACCCACCACCCAGTGGTCCTCTCCCTGGCTGTATGTTAGAATCACCTGGGACATGAGTCTCACTGAGTGAATCTGACTTACTAGGTCTGGAGAGTGGCCTGGCCATCTGTATTTTTTTAAAAATTCCCCAGGTGATTCTCAGGGTAGCGAGAATTGGGAACCGTTTGCTCCAGCGTACTGCTTCCCAGAAATAACCGATTTTTTAGAAGTAGCCGACTCACCTGCCCACACACTCCCTCAGCTCCACAGACCTCAGAAGGTTTCATGATATAATTTGATGTCTTAAACTTGAAATGTTGCTTTGAGTCATCCCGCTGCCACCGAGTGAGCCAGATTTGAAAATTATTGTACCACCTGTTTTTATTTCCACAAATTAACACTAGATGGCAAACTACACATAGGGAATCATCTTATGTTAAGCATTTTTATCTCTGAAACTTTGATTTTTTCCTTCAAATAACCTTATTAGCCAATATTTGAGTTTAATAATATAGTATTAAAACCAGGGGGATTTTTTTCATAAATTGAATTACTCTGTATTGTGGATCAACTCATATTCCCTTAAGCAAAACCATAGATACCCTAGATGTACACTATGGCCTTAATTTTAGTTATTTTTTCAGCTTCAGCTTTAAAAAGGGGTTCATTAATTATAAACGTATATAAAATGAAATATTCGCGAACACTTTTCTACCAATAGATTTTAATGTTCTGTCAAAAACTTGACTCATTAATTAAAACGTTTACTAATGTCCTGCTTACGTTTCCTAGGAAGTTTGTGGAAAGCCAGCCCTGCAAAACCGGGGTCACTTAGTGTTATATGCCCGCTTTTCCTAATGGCTCCCTCATTTTCTTGGAATACAGTTTAAATTCCTAAGTATGAATTAGAAAACCATTCAAGATCTGGCCTGACTCTCCTGTTTTCTCAACTTTTTCACTCCCAGCCCCACATATAACATATATAGAGCTCAGACTAGATTTCTTTCATCTTCAGCAGCATATCTTCTTCTGTTTCATGAATGTTCACTACAAGCTGGGATTTGTTTGTTTGTTTCATAGCATTCTCTCGCACCTTCCATTTTGAAGCCCATCTCAACCCACCTTCACATGTTTAACTTCTACTTACATATTAGGTCTTAGCTTACATGTAACTTCCTCCAAGAAGCCTTCCCTGACCACTCAAGTATGGTTTTGTTTCCTCTCTTTATAGAGTTCTGCATTTCCTCATTCAGACTACATACATAGCACACCATGTTATAATTACCTCTTTTGTGTCTGTAAAGACCTCAAACACCATGGACGCAGTCTTGGTTACTCTTGTATTCTCATCAGTGAGAGTCTCAGTGCTTGGCAAATACCAAGTCCTCTACAGGTATTTACTGAACAAGTGAGTGAGGTCTCAATATCTAATAGCACTCTTATGCCATTTTGTACCCAGGTCTGAGAGCAGTAACTTTTATGGACACCTGCAAAGAACAAATTGTCTAAAACCAGCTCAAATTGTCCCTTTCCTAGAAAAACAAAAGACCATCCCATCTAGTTATTGATTTATTTAAAAAACAAAACAAATCATCTAGAAAGCACCCCCAAAGTCTTGCAGATTTATTTCAGATTCAAGGTGACAGGATGTGAGATGTGGAAAATAAAATATATGTCTCTTTTGCTACAAAATTGGAAGGAACAAAACTTTACATGATCATGCAAAGTTTATGTGTATAGAGAATTTCACCACATTGAGAACTTTTGATGATTTGGTTCCAGTAAAAACAGACTTAGGTCTTCACAAAAAGCAATTTCCATAATAAGGAGGAGCTAGCTTCCTTCCATCCCCCGCCCTCTGCCTCCTCCCTCAATCAGAATTCAAGCCCTGAGGATAATGTAATTTCTCAAGAATAAATTCTGAAGATAACTAGATAAAATTTCTTCCAAACCAAAGGA
The DNA here is from genome assembly GCF_028023285.1 of Balaenoptera ricei. Classification (NCBI taxonomy): domain Eukaryota; kingdom Metazoa; phylum Chordata; class Mammalia; order Artiodactyla; family Balaenopteridae; genus Balaenoptera; species Balaenoptera ricei. The sequence continues at coordinate 57,831,178 of NC_082655.1, forward strand.
GGCAAGAATATACAGTGGAGAAAATACGGTCTTTTTAATAAGTGGTGCTGGGAAAACTGAACAGCTACATGTAAAAGAATGAGATTAGAACATTCTCTAACATCATACACAACAATAATCTCAAAATGGATTAAAGACCTAAATGCAAGACCGGATACTATAAAACTCGTAGAGGAAAAGATAGGCAGAACTCTCTTTGACATAAATTGAAGCAATATTTTTTTGGATCTGTCTTCTCAAGTAAAGAAAATAAAAGCAAAAATAAACAAATGGGACCTAATTAAACTTAAAAGCTTTTGCACAGCAAAAGAAACCATGGACAAAATGAAAAGACAACTTACTGAATGGGAGAAGATATCTGCAAATGATACGATCGATAAGGGATTAATATCCAACATACATAAACAGTTTGTAAAACTAAACATCAAAAAATCAAACAACCTGATTAAAAAATGGGTAGAAGAACCGAATAGACATTTTTCCAAAGAGGAAATGTAGATGACCAACATGCGCATGAAAAGATTATAAACATCACTAAGCATCAGGGAAATGCAAATCAAAACAACAATGAGATACCACTTCACACCTGTCAGAATGGCTATCATCAAAAAGAACACAAATGTTAGCAAGGATGTGGAGAAAAGGGAACATTCCTACACTGCTGGTGGGAATGCAAATTGATGCAGCCACTGTGGAAAACAGTATTGAGGTGTCTCAAAAAACTGAAAATAGAACTGCCATTTGATCCAGCAATTCTACTCCTGGGTATATATCCAAAAAGAAAAAACAAACCCAAAACACTAATTTGAAAAGATACATGCACCCCTCTGTTCATAGAAGCATTATTTACAAATGCCAAGATAGGGAAGTGTCCATCAACAGATGAATGGATAGAGAAGAAGTGGTATATAAATACAATGGAATACTATTCAGCCATAAAAAAAGAATAAACTTTTGCCATTTACAGCAAGATGGATGGACTTGGAGAGCATTATGCTAAGTGAAATAAGTCAGACAGAGAAAGACAAATGCTGTATGATATCACTTATATGTGGAATCTAAAAATACAACAAACTAGTGAAGATAACAAAAAAGCAGACTTACAGATATAGAGAACAAACTAGTGGACACCAGTGGGGAGGGGGGAGGGGCAATATACAGGGGGGAGTGGGAAGCACAAATTATTGGGTGTAAGATAGGCTCAAGGATGTATTGTGCAACACGGGGAATATAGCCAATATTTTGTAATAACTATAAATGGAGAGTAACCTTTAAAAATTGTATAAAAAGACTTTTTTAAAAAATTTAAATGGAATAATAATAATACTTAGTTAATGGGGTTATTATGAAATTAAATGAGATAATGGATGTTGAAGGCCTAGCACAGCATTTGATGCAGCTGATTTTTTAATAAAGTAAATTTCCTTCATTGTGAAAAAAGAAAAAAAATGTAGGTAAACCTCAATGCTGACATAGCCCTGAGACTTGTATGCTTTGCTGACATATTTACTAAGGGAGTCTTGATTTTTGACTTCGTATAAAGATAATAGTATTGAGTAGATATAAAATCCTTTTTAGTTCCTATCCTGGGTTAAGCAAAACTGGCAAAAATAAAGTTCCTGCAGAATGCTGTTATTTTTTTTGCCCCCTCTTTACCAAATCTCAATGTAATTACTTTCACATAACTATATGCAATTTATTTTGAAGGTTATTATAAGCAACAGTCTGTGGGCTTCTGAAACTCATCTTAAATCCCTGTAAGAAAGTTCATTGTATTTCTCAAGGTTCTCCTTGTCATTCCCTGGAAGAAAGTTCTGTATGATCTTTATATATATATATATAAAAGATTGTTCTCCTGAGAACTTGGATTGCTTTTATCTGAGAGATCAATAGGAATGTGCTAAGATTATAAATTCCATGATCTTACCTCAGATCAGCAGAATTTGAAGTTCTGTTGTTGGGGCCTGAGTGATTCTAGTTTTATAAGCTCTTCAGGTAACTCAGGTACTCAGAAAAGTGTGGGAATCCCTCTTATAGACAAGATTTATATAATTGACTAGATTTCTCTTCAAACTTGGCCACTGGCAAGCTGAAAGACACATTTATGGTGCACTGGTAGCAGGTGTGTAGATTATTATATTATGCTTTTTAATTCTTTTCCTGTCTCCCTGTGTTCTCATCTTTGGTTTGTTTTTAATTTCTTCTTTCACCTCACTTCTAATTTAAATTCTTGTCATGTTACATATTCACATATGCCATCTTAAATCCTTTTTGGACTATGACAAGAAACAGATATGTAGATAGCCACACAAATATATAAATAATTATTACACTCAGCTTCTGTCAAGAAAAATATTGCAGTTGGTACACAGATTAAGCACCCTTGGCTGATCTGGAGAAAGCCGCGCGCACGTGTGTGTGTGTGTGTGTGTGTGTGTGCTTGCACGTATGCTCACTCATGCTGAGAGAAATGGGAGAGGAGGTCATGCGTGTGCATTACAGAACTATTGTACATCTGTTTAAAAATCAGTAAATGATTTTTCAATTTTTCTGTCAAAAAGCAACTATATTTCCTGGTTGCTCTTCATTAAACTCATGGTACATGTACCAGCTAGAAAACTCACATCTGAAACAATGACATGGATGTTTTGCTGGGACTGACCCTTTCCCTCCATTGTGCTCTTTTTTGCTTGGCCCCAAACCCTTCCACCTTAATCCCTGTCTCGTCTTCCATTACTTGCTAGCTAATTCCCATGAAGGCATTAATTTATAGGAGCTTTAGAGAGTGATTCTTAGAATTAGTAAAGGGGACCCACAGATTGTTTTGCTGTGTTTCACTAAGGGAAAATACACTCTCTGCCTTTCTATCTTTACTACAACCACCAAGCCTTTGAGAATCACTACAGATGGAATTAAGCCTGGCAATTATACCACATGGGTAACTGTCTGCTTTATTTATCTGGATGACTGGTCATGTGTCTGCAGCTGAGAGAACCAGACATTCCTCTCTTTTTCACTCTCCTCAGTCATTCCCAGGAGGAAGCTCCAAGCGCTAGTGAGACCACAGTTTGAGACATATCAGCTAAATGACATCAGGGAGCCATTGGGGTGATGCGGCCTGACACCAGCTCTCTGCCTTAGAAACCAAACTGAGGGCTCTCAGGCTTCACTGTATTTGCTGGGTTTTCACTTTTTGCATATCTACTTATCACACAGCTCCATCTGTTCTGAAACATAAGTGACAGCTAGGCTTCACCATACCAAGATCAGCTTTATAATAATTGGGTCATGTTGGTTCAGCTGAAAACCCTAGAGTCTGATAAATCTAATTGGGAAATATTCTTCAGGGCTCTGTAGGTCAACACAATACTTGTCAAGCTGCTACTAAATTTTGAGATAAGTATTAAGCACAGGGATCCACCTAAAGACAAGGTCCTACTTCAGCTCAACCAACGTTCTGAGCACCTAGTTTGTGAAGGGTATGGGCTAGGCATTACAGGGATCTGGAGATGGGAAAACTGATCATTAGAGTTGATAACAAGAGCCAACATTTAGTGAGCACCTGGTAGTTAATATACGTAATTTAATTGAATTTGAAAAAGTTGAGCATAACTCACTTCTTACAAATAAGATAAGGATAAGAATAAGGATGAGGAATGGATAAGGAACTTGCCCAAGGCTATTTAGATAGGTGTTGGAGCTGGGATGCAAAGCTGCTGTTTTTTCCCAACTATGGTGCCACCTCCAGCACAGAGTGCAGTATGTGTGTGTGTGTGTGTCATAAGATATGTAAATCAATAACTATAATACCAAGAAGAAGAAAATAAAGAAAGTGTGATGGAAGAAAGACCAACAATGTGCTATAAAGATTTGGAGGAAAGAATTCTGTTAGGAGGAATTGGAAAATTGACTTTTGAATTGAGTTAAAGCCCTTAAGGGATGGATGGAATTGGGAAAGATGGGGTTGACACTGGCATACCATGAAGAAGAATCAGCCTGAGCAAACACCTGGAGACAGGAAAAGCCTGGTTAGTTTAGAGAAGGGTGAGAACTCCCATTTAGTGAGCATCTCAGGTAAGTCCAAGGGCCCATCAGGAGGACAACATTGTGGAGGGGCCTGGATGCCTGGCCAGGAGGAGGAATTTCTCTTAAATTTGCTAATGGACTCTCAAGGTTGTTGGGCAGCAGAGAGATTGACAACAGTTGCACGTAAGAAAATGAATAGCAGATTGCAGACAGGAGTGGTATTTAGAAAGCATAAAGGACAGTTAAAAGAGTTTTAGAGAAGTCCAAGAAAGAATGAGGGTGACTTGGCTGTGGGCATCAGGAACTCACAGGAGGGGGACAAATCCAAAACCCATTGTAGAGATATCTTCAGGACTCTGGCAATGATTAGAAAGATTAGGAGCAGATCTGGGGAGAAGTTCAGTTTGGGACATGTTGAGCTTCAAGCAAAAGTAGGAAAGTAGGTAGAGATGCTTAGAGGGCACTTGGCATAGCTACCCAGAGTTTGGAAAGAGAGGATTAGTAAAACATGAGAGATTTTGGCAGAGAGGTGATAGTAGACACTATAGGAGAATAGGTGATTGCAGAAAGGCATAAGGAAGAGATGGGAGATAAAGATCCTCATCAGAGGATCTTCGAAGAGTGTGGGTCCATTCATTTGGAGATAGATTTATCAGGAAAGTTGATAGATGTAAAATAAAAACAGTGATGAAGAGCAATTTAATCCCATCAGAAACTAGTATCTTGACCTCTCAAAATATGATAGTGGTTATCAACTATAAACACAATCTGACTATGGAGAAAAAAATCTAGGTGCAGTGAAAGAAGAGCTGTATAGAATCAACAAGCAAACTTACCTTTACTTGTTACTGGATGCAGGTCCATGTGCCTGATGCACAGTGAGGCCAAACAAACCTAAATATTGTTGGAGTTTGGAACAGAGAAAGATTTATTGCAGGGCTGAGCAAGGAGAATGGGTAGTTTGTGCTTTAAAAACAAAAAACAAAAAAACAACTCCCCAAGGGTTTTATTTATTTTTTTAATTTATTTGTCTGCGGCGGGATCTTCATTGCCACTTTTGGGATCTTTGCTGCCACATGTAAGATCTTTTAGTTGCAGCATGGGAACTCTTAGTTGTGGCATAGGAACTCTTAGTTGTGGAAGGTGGGATCTCGTTCCCTGACCAGGGATCAAACCGGGCCCCCTGCATTGAGAGTGTGGAGTCTTAGCCACTGGGCCACAAGGGAAGTCCCTCCCCAAGGGTTTTAGCAAAGCACTTTTAAAGGCAAGGTGAGGGAAGGGCATCCCCAATTAGCTCCTGCACAATTCTCTGATTGGTTGATGGTGATCAATCCTTAGGTGGCAGAAGGTCTGGGGGCTACATGCTCATGATCATCAAGTAGTTAATTTCTTCCCTTTGGTGGGGTTTTTAGCATCTATAAAACTCAGGAAATATACATCAGATGCTATTATCTAGGAACTTCAGAGGAGCTAAAGCAGAGGATATGGGGGATGGGTCTGTCCTGGGAAGGCCCCATAGGGTCCTTCTTGGCTACATACAGAACTCCACACACACAAAAGACTTAACAAGGAGGAAAGAACCACCCCCATGACTTCAGAAAAGATTGGATGACAGCCTAGGCCTCTTGATTTGTGATATTCAGGATTCCCCTGGGTTGGTTTTTGTTGTTGTTGTTTGAATAACTGTCAGCCTGAAGTCACCTCTTTTCAGCCTTCTCCTTTCAGTTTGTTTTACTATGACTTGTGTAATAGGAGCAGACACAGGCAATTCCTCTGTAAAATACAAATTTAAAGGGGAGGCTGAGACAGATCCACCCTTTTTCCTGCTTGCCCCAGCCCTGGATCCTGCTTCATTACCGAGTAATTACCTGGGCAGTGCTACAACCTGAGTGAACATTTATTCAAGCCAGAAGCACTTCAAATGGCAAGAGTATTCTTTCAATATTTACCGTTCTGCCATGGACAGCTTAGGCCAGAATGCTGCTAATGACTTTCACACACACAAAGGTTAATAGATTTGAATGATAGCTATCATGTTCTGTAGTCACTTGGTGAGTGGCAAATACTGCTACAGGGCATTTAATGATTGAGGCTGTAACTACTATAAAATAACAAAATAACATCGTGGAAATCGAACCCTTTATATAGGCATTAGGTCCCACTCACAGCAGCACGTGAGAAAGGGCAGCTCACCTCTGTCCATCCTCTGCTCTCTACCCACAAAGCATGAATGGCTCTTTAAGGAAATCCATTTAGCCCAGAGTGAATATTGCTTTGGTTTCTTCCTGTTTCCTCTAGTTGTAAAATTCAGGAGAGGCAGCAAGTGAGAATCTGTTTCAAGATTTTAACTCTTCTAAAGAATCAGATCTTGTTCATTGTAGGTTTGGTTTTTTTACCTACTCTTTAAGAAAATGGAAAGAACGTATAACTCTAAAATAATTCAATTGAGCCAACCAGTAAGGGGTTGGGGAGAAGGATTTTGGAGTTCATTAGTCCCTGAGTTTAATTTTTGCTCGCTGATTTCATTATCACTAAACCATGAAACCAAGTTACTCTGGAGGACCAACTGTGGCAGGCTGTAGGTGCTGGGTTATGGGGATGAACAAGCAGGCACAGTGCCTCCTCAGGGAACATACATGTTAGCCGGAGAAGACAGGCAATTTAAAAAAATGTCATGATGAAAATCAAAACAGCCACTAGATTCAGAGTTCCCAGGTGGTCTGGTCAGGGAAGCTCTGAGGTACTGTGTAACTCTTGCTCTCTGAGTGATGCTGGCAAATTTCTTAGCTTCTCAGTTTCCTCATAGGGTTTTGGGGAGGATTCAGTTAAATGATATTTGCAAATCACTAAGTATGTAAGTCTGGCATGTAGGAAGCACACACACAATGAACATTACCTAATATTATTTTAAGCTCCTCAGTGACAGAATTTTGAATCATTTTGTTCATTTACGGTTGTATCCCCAGTACCTAGAGCTGTGCTTGACACATGGTAGGCACTTAATAAATATTTGTTGGCTGAATGACTTTAATGATGAAGAGAATCATAATGGGAAAAAATGACAACAGTGGAGATAAAATTAAACTACAAAAAGGATGCATGGGCTGCTTGATGGAGCCTTGGTAAATTGAATGTAACAAAGTGTAGCTTCTCAGGGAGAAACTAAGCCGAAAAGGAGAGTTAGTGGTCAGAAATTGAAATCCTAACTAATCCTCAAATCAAGAAATCAAATACTTCCTTCTCTCCTTTACCCACTAGAGGGAGTGTATTACTCCGCACAAGTCAGCCTTTGCCAAGCACATCTGACCCTGAAGCCCTTTAAGATGATAAGTTAATGGAACAATTAGAGCTGATGCTACAGCCTGTACGTTTTGATTTAACTAGATAGTTACAAAAAAAGGTCTCAGATCAAATCACATGGTAGCCAAAAGAAATGATCAAACTCAGAAGAAAAGAAAATCAAAGGAAATAATTTTTATTTCATTGACTGCAAAAAGAATAAAATCTTTAGTAACAGGCTGTGTATCTGCTCAGTTTTAAATCTTTAGGCACCCATATTACGATGCTCTAAAAATCATTATGCAAATGTTATTACTTGATTTTTTCTAGAAATCAGTTTGCCAATGTTCTTTTTTTTTTCTTCACATTTTCTTGCATGCTTGATTCAGATAGTTTGTGAATCATAATTTCTTGCTTCTCATGAAAACTTTCTCTCTCATGTTCATGGATGGAGTCTGTAAAGTATGAATGGTCACTATGAAATCAGTGTTGAACATATGTTGAAATGGTGAGACAAGCAGCATAAGTAGAGCAGTAATCCTCTCGCAGAGCCTGGTAATCCTCTGACCCTGGGGGTGGCGAGGAGAGCTGCCTCTGTACAATGTGCGGGTGAAAGTCCCAGGGTCCTGCCTCAGGTGACTGCTATGTGACTTCCTGGAACTCTCTGGTATGACACACTGTTGCTTAAATGAAGATGATTTTATTATAAAAAGAACAATTTTTGAAATGCCTTTGGCACTTTATATGTCTAAATAGAATGTTGTCTGGAATTTTTCATGTTGTTTAAAATTTCAGAAACTCAAAGTTATGAACAAAAGTCATTCTATGGTTCCAATTCCAAATTCAAGGAGGCACCTGTGTTAAAGTCAGCTGCCTCCCGAAAGGCTAACAAGAGAGACCCCAGTTGGAGCTGGCTTTCTTGTTAAGGTTTGATGACTGGGAGAGGGGAGAAGGCAGCCTGTCTTAGAAAGTGCAGTTTGCAGAGAAAGTGGGATGTTTTGCTTCCCAGAGCCCAAAGAGATGGAGGTGTCAAGAGAATCCTCATAAGGCTTGGCGCTGCCTGAAAAAAAGAGAATGGACACTTTTCCCCTTAATTAGATATCTTCTTAGAGACTTGTTGATCGGTCCCATTCTCCTTACGCAGGGGGAAGGTCATTGGAGTGACCTGGCATTTAACACTCTGGGCCAATGATGCAACCTCCTTGTTTTCTCATTGACAAAACCAAGGGATGACTCTATGAGCCTTTTACCTCCTCTACATAGTAAGTAAAAGACTTGGGGTTTCCCTGGTGGCGCAGTGGTTAGGAATCCGCCTGCCAATGCAGGGGACACGGGTTCTTGCCCCGGTCCGGGAAGATCCCACATGTCGCGGAGCGGCTAGGCCCGTGGGCCACAACTACTGAGCCTGCGCATCTGGAGCCTGTGCTCCGCAACGGGAGAGGCCACGATAGTGAGAGGCCCGCGCACCGCGATGAAGAGTGGCCCCTGCTCACCGCAACTGGAGAAAGCCCTTGCACGGAAACGAAGACCCAATATAGCCAAAAATAATAAATAGTAAAAAAATAATAATAATAAATAACAGTGTGTGTGTATCTATAAGGGGTTAATTGTACAAAGTTCTATACTTAAAAAAAAAAAGACTTGTAGGACTCATTATCCTGAGATGTGGACCAAGGTGGAAATCAAAATAGTTCAAAATACGTTCAGTGGACTCATGGCTAACAGATGGGAGTGTAAAGAATAACGCAGACAGAGATGGAGAAGCGTCCGCAGAAACCTGTGTTGGAAGTGAGCCGGTTTCAGGACAGCTAGTTTGAGGAGAGACAGCTTGTAGTAAAGTTAAAGGGACGAATACTGGGGGCGGGGGGGGGGGGCTAAGGCTTTACAATCGTCGATTTTATAATTATATTTGAAAGCGATTCCTTTGGGATCTGAGAAAAGAAAGCACACAGGAAGGCTCAGGAGAGAGAGAAACAGTTGACACATTTGAGAACCAAGTAGCAAAATGGGGTTGACAGTTGAGAGGTCAAAATTAAAATGTTAGCAGGTGTATGTTCCCCCTGGAGGCTCCGGGGGTAACCTGTTCCTTGCCTCTCGCAGCTTCTGGTGGCATTCTGGTGGCTTCTGCTGGCATTCTTTGGCTTGGTGCCATATCACTCTAATCTCTGCCTCTGTCTTCACGGCACCTCTCCTTTGTGTGTGTGGAATTCTCCGTCTGCCTCTTCTCTTACAAGAACACTTGCGATGGCATTTAGCGCCCGCTCCGATAACCCAGGATAGTTGCCCTATCTCAAGGTCCTGAATCGTGTTGGCAGAGACCTTTTTTTCCTGACTCCTGAGTGAGGGTGCATGTGTGTGTAGATAAGTATCTTTTGCTCTTCAGTCAGTGTTTAGCTGACTGAGTCTTCTTGGGGCTCTAGACCCCCTTCTCAGAAGTGGAGAAGAATGGCCCTCGGCTGTCACACTATCGTTGATGACCACTAACCATCTGTGTGCCTCAGTCTGCCACCTCAGGCCTGTCCCTCGGGTTCCCCTGCCTCGTGGTGCCATCACTTGTGCGGTGACCTTGAAGTCACAGCTAACTGCTTACTCTCGAATCAACAGCCAAACTTCTCTGATTCTCAGTTGTGTGAACCCCAAAGTACACAGCAGCACAGAACCCAGCCCTAAGGGTCCCTTAACAGCGTGAGTGCTTTCTTTGGGTGCTGGACCCTTGATCGCTGAGGTTCTCTGGTGCCAGAAAGTCTGCAGGACCTCAGGATCCTCTGCCCCAGAAGCTGATGTGCTCCTCTGGTAAACAATCATCCTTATCTCAGACATGGGGTTGGCTGCTTATCAGGCAGTTCGTTCACTGACCTCAATCAGGAAAACAACCGCTCATCTGCCAGGCCCTAGGAAAATTACTGAACTGTTTAAGACGGCAAAATCAATAGCCAAGAACTCTGTAGCTTGACCTTGGAATTATTACGATGACTGAAGACTCAGCCCACGGGGAAGACAATTGTGGAGTGAGTTCAATCATAAACATGCCAGGCCTGGAGGAAGAAAAGGGCAGGGCCCACACAAACACGGTTTTCTCTGGTGAGTCTGGACATGCCCAGCTTCTGAGGCTCCAGAATGAGAGCTGATCCAACTGAAGCAGGTACTTTGATGTTGAATTCCCAGACTCTGGTACTGAAGGTCTTCATTCCTGCACTCCCTTTCCTTGTTTGCTCACATTCTAACCAAGTCTCTAGATCATTGTCTACGTGACAGTATGATGTACATACGTTCATGATGAAGATGAAGAAATATACATTTTACAATGAGAAAAACTACAAAGTGGCCATTTTGGATATGAATAATCTTCGCGTGACATATTTCTTAGGGAAGATTTGGGGCCAGTACACTGATGTTTTGTTGACTTGTTTACATAGTTCCTAGTTTATTCCATGAGCCCAACCCAACCTCACTTACTTTGCTATTTGGTGTGGTTTGGGAGCTTGAGCCTTGGGTGGAAGTGAAGTTACATGTTCTAGTCCAATCTACTTTAGATGGTAATCTCTAACCCCCGAAATGCTACAAACTCTTTTTTGTTTAGTTCCCCCTGTAATATACATGGTACAGTAAATTAATGACGAGGATCTGAAAATGGAAAGGATCATGGCTACAGGAAGGGCTTAGAATCATTTGAGAGAAAAGAGTAAAATGAATGCAAGATATTCCTATTATTCTACATATTCATCATATGAGTTATAAGCTTAAAGGTTGGTTAATGAAATCATATTATGTGTTCTAAAAAATAGTAAAAACTACATTTTTACTGCAAAGAAAAATACATATGAGAAAAATACATGGAAAAATGTATGGTTCCCATAATAATTAAAGAACAGTTTTTTTCTCTTCTATGAAAAGCTAACTTTTTGACATATTTAGAGCATAAATAAGTAAAGGGAATTTGTTTGCTTTTGAAAGTGAATTAATACATAGTTTGTCTATTTTCCCTATTCTCCCAATAAGTGAAAGCCTCTGTAAGTCTTTATTGGTTCCTGATCTCTTCTCCCCTTTATGAACAACTTAACCTCTTTCTCCCCCTTCTACTATCACACAGTATTTGTATTTCACCCTAGAGTTTCGGAGCTCGAGTTCTGGACTCAATCTCTGGATTCAAATTCTGGATCTACTCTTCTTAGTCATATGATCTTGGGCAAGTTTCTTAACCTCTCTGGACTTTGGTTCCTTCACTTGTAAAGTGGGTATAATAATAGTATATACCTTAAAATGTTGTAGTAAATTAGTGCTGGGTTCATAGAAAACTCTCAATAAGTGTAAGCTAGTAGCATTACTTTCTTTTAATATATGATATATTGTTTCTTGTATTAGACTGATTTATGTTTGTGTCCATCTCTCCCACTAACTTGTGAGTTCCTGAAGAAGACATGGGACTATCCTCTTCACCTTTATGCGTCTCCCAGGTGCCCTAGCACAGAGCATTATACACAGTAGATATCTAATAAGTGTTTGTAGAATTGAATTATCTCAGGCATTTGGAAAATCTACGCACATACTCTGATGTTTCAAATTAACATTCAGAAATTCAGTATATTGCAGAAGCCAATTCTAAAGGGAAAATGTCTCCTTAAAGACCACACTTGAATCATTTCTCCCTCCTACTGTCTACAGGCTCAAGCTTAAATCAGGCCTCTTACCTGCTGTTTGCATTGGGTCTCCAGACATGTCAGTGGGCTTGCTCATCAGCCCGGCCTTATACCACTGATAATGTCAGAGCTGATTCTCCCCTTGAGACTTATATCAGATCATGTCTTCCTGTGGGATGTATGGAATATTCCAAAGCAGCCCTCCACTTCGGTTCTTATAGTTAAACAGCTCTCAACTCTCTTAGGACCCAGTGTCTATCTAATGTGAAGTGGGATTTGCAAAGTTGAAATCTCATGAGTCCCATTCTACTTATCCTATAAACAAATAATAAATGTATAATACCATTTAATATAAAAGCTCACACAGCTTTTTTTTTTTTTGAAACTGTGCAGTTCAACTTTTTATTTTAATAAAATCAGAACATGCACAGCACATGCAGTGCTAGCATCTAAACTAATACAATAAGCAATTACTAAAGCTACAGTGACTTGAGGTTCAATCTTCACATTCAGCAAGTTTAAATCCACTCTTATGTGATTTTTGAAACCTTATAACTGAAAATATTGCTTGCTGATAAAACTTGCTCAAATGCTATCACTGAATGTACAAGTCACTGATTAAAAGCCGCCCATTTTAAGCAGTAACCTTTGCTAAGAGATATGTTTTTTTAAGGGTCTCCTCTGGAGGCATCTGGCTGAAACCTCTGAGCAGCTGGGGCACGTAAAGGTGGGCATGTGTAGTGACAGTGGATCTGCTGCGTAACTCTTGGATCTAAGAAATGTCACATTTCCTTATTTGTTCAAAATCAAATCAAATCTGGTTGTGAGCTTTATCTCCCCAATCTCAGTCAGGATTGGGGGAATTCCTTCCATTTCCTGAGGGTCAAGAAGGGGGTGTTTCCACGGTTAAAGACAGTAGGGAATAGAAATTTTGGACCATAGTTGAAGTCCTCCTTGCTCAAGTCCTGCAGGTGGGCAGCTGCAGCCCCTCCAGGTTGAGTGGAGCTGTAAGAGCCCTTCAGAGCCGGCTCTCTTCCAAGCCTGCTACCCTGCCTTCACCTTGTGGGTGCCTCCACTAGAGCTCAGTGAACCTACTCAGCAGGAGACTGTGGACTTCTTCTACTCTTGAATACCAGCCCCTTCTCAATCTGTCTCAGCCCGTCAACCTCCTCTTGCCCTGGTTTTAGAGGTTTGCTTTCAGGCCATGCAGTTAAGACAAAGTGTTCTTGCAAATATATTCTCCCATTCAGTAGGTTGCCTTTTGGTTTCGTTGACAGTTTCCTTCGCTGTGTTTCACTGTGTTGTACACCTGCAACTAATACAATATTGTAAGTCAACTATAATTCATTTTAAAAAAGACCTCTTATTTCTTCCCAATGACAGAAGCTTCCAAGATGAAACTGCTTGGACAAAAAGTTAAGGAAGAGAGAAAAAATTTCTCACTCTGTCCTGAGTCTTACACAGTAGAAAGAATAAGATAGAGTTTGATACCTCTGTAAACTATTTTGCTATGTATTTGACTAAAGCCCTTTGCCTCACTACAGCTTCTTTTTCAACCCAAACTCAGAAATGTAGGCAGAAAGGCCTGCTGCGAATAGCCAAATGGGCAGGGTAGGTGTCATCGGCTGGACTTGGGCCCAGTGTGTGGCTGAAAGGAGTTGACAGAACCTTGCTTTGTTTGGACAATGGAAACCTCCAAGGGACTAGATTGGGACCAGTATCTTGATTCTCATTGGGGAAGTATGTGCTTTTTCCATGGAAAGCATCCTAAAAGACAACGAAGGAAGACCAGATTCTGGTCCTTCTTATCTTTGTTGTGATAAGCCTGCATTTTAGCCAATATTACATGTGTGTCTGCTCTATATAGAAAATAACAAACCAGTCCTTGAGTAGACCATTGCCCTTTTGAATCAAAGGAACAGGTTTATTTAATGGACTCATTTTGTTGATAACATATTCAGAGCAAAAATTTTAAGTTTTAGAGTCAAAATTCATCCATATTAGTTAATGCTCAGGAATAACTATGAATTTAAAAAAAAGTAAACTAGATTTCAATTTCAAGCATTAATAAATTGAACTAATATAGTAGCACCAAATTCAGGTTCTTAAATTTTTTCTCTAAAAAATTAAGCATATTTGTAATTAGAACCTGAAATTTTAATTAATTAATTAATTATTATTATTTATTATTAATTTATTTATTAATTCTGAGAATTAGGACCTAACTTGAGTATCACTGGGAATTTGGGACAGTAAAGCTAGGCTTAGGTATATTTCTTTAAAAAAAAAATAGTTTTTTCAGGGTATGGAAACTTTTCTTCTTCTTTTTCTTTCCTTTAAAAAAATTAAGATATAATTGACATATAACATTATGTTAAAGATGTGCAACGTGTTGATTTGTTTTTTGTTGTATTTTTTGAATTTTCTTTCTTTTTTTACAACGTGTTGATTTGATACACATGTATATTGAATAAGATTACCACTGTTGTGTTAGTTAATGCCTCTATCACATCACATAATTATTATTTCTTTTTTGTGGTGAGAACGTTTGAGATCTAGTCTCTTAGCAACTCCGAGATATATAATACACTATTGTTGACTATAATCATTATAGTGCATTAGATCTCCAGGACTTATTCTTATCTTAACTGGAAGTTTGTGCCCTTTAACCAATATCTCCCCAGTTCTCCAGCTCCTGGTAACCACCATTCTTTTCTCTGTTTCTAGGAGTTTAACTATTTTAGAGTCCACATATAAGTGAGACCATACAATATTTGTTTTTTTCACTGTCTGATTTATTTCACTTAGCATAATGCACGCTGGGCACAAGTCCATGTTGTCACAAATGACAGGATTTCCTTCTTTCTCCAGGCTACACAGCACAGCTGCCCCCTCAATAAAGAATTATCCAGTCCCAATGTCAATAGTTCTGTTGTTGACAACCCTTGGTGTTTACCAATCCAGAGAAGAATATTTCTGTGACTTTAAGACAGCAGTTGCTGGGACTGAGCAGTTGTGTGGCTATGGCAATTCCAACAAGGATGAAGTCAGCAGGTGCCAACAGAATCCTCTCTATGGCCAGAAAGCTGACCTTTGTGCCATCATTTGAGGATACAGGAGGGACTGAAGTTAAAGGAATGAAAGTGTGAGATGGTCACACTATAAAAATATTGAATCACTAAGTTGTACACTTGAAACTAATATAACATTGTAAATCAAGTATATTTCAATAAAACAAAAACATATGTACTACCAGGTGTAGGTGTCCCGTATAAGGAATACATCAGAATATTCTTAAGAATCATAATAAAAAATCATAACAGTAAAACAAATTAGAGATATTAAAAAGAGTTTACACGAGGAAGTGGGACTGAAGAGATGTTTGTCTGAAAAGTTTTGTTATTTTTTACTAGGAGGCCCTCAGTATTATTTTTTCTATGTGTATGTATGTTATACAAAATTAATACATACATATGTATGCTTATTAAACAAAATTAGTAAAGAAAGAAGCAAACATTTCAGTGTCCATTGTATTTTTTAACAGCTTTATTGAGGTTTAATTGACATTCAAAAAAGTGCAAATATTTAAAGTATACAGTTTGATAAGTTGACTTATGTATACCCTCATGGAACCATCACTACAGTCAAGAGAATGAACATGTGCATCATTCCCAAAAGGTTCCTCATGCCCCTTTGTTATTCCTCCCTCCCTCCCTTCTTCCTCCCCGCCCACCCAGGCAACCTCTGATCTATTTTGTGTCATAACATATTCATTTTTATTTCCTAGAACATTATATCAGTGTAGTCATGGTATATATACTCTTTTGTCTGCCTTATTTCACTAAGCTTAATTACACTCTGATTCATCTGTGTCATAAAGTGTATGAATAATTCACTCCTTTTTTTTATTGCTGAATTGTAGTTCATTGTGTGGATATATCACAGTTTGTTCATTCATTGAATTGATGGCCATTAGGGTTGTTTCCAATTTACAAACACTAGATATTTGTATGGACATGTTCTTTTATTTCTCTTGAAAATATTTGGGAATGGAATGGCTGGATTACATGGAAGATATATATATATTAAGAAACAGTCAAACTGTTTTCTGGAGTGGCTGTACCATTTTGCATCTCTATCAGCATGCGTAAGAGGTTCAATTGTTTTACATCCTTTCCTATACTCAGAATGGTCAGTCTTTTTTTTCTTTTTCTTTTTTTAATTTGGCCACACCTGATGGCATACAGGATCTTAGTTCCCCAACCAGGGATCGAATCTGGGCCCAGTGAAAACACCGAGTCTTAACCACTGGACCACCAGGGAATTCCCTGGTCAGTCTTTTAAATTTTAGCCATTATAGCAGGTGTGTAGTGGTATCTCACTGTGTTTTAATTTGCATTTCCCTAATGGCTGAACACCTTTTCATGTGCTTATTCATCCTTCTTGGTGCAATGTCTATGTTTTTTGTCTACTTTATAATTGAGTCGCTTGTTTTATTATTCTGGATATGTGATTTGCTTGAATCTGTTAAACTATGTTCTTTTTTTGTTGGCATTTGCCTCTTTTATTCTCCCTCTGCACAGCCTGGGAGAGTGAAATTAAAATATTATTTAAAAATAAAGTTAAATTGAACCCACTTGGCGCTAATCAAATTGAGCACCCAAGTCTTAACCAACAGGCAGTTGCCTACCAACTTATGGGGGGGTGGGGAGTATTAATTTACAAAGCAGGGAGTGGCTGTCTTGGTTTTCACCCACCTCTTGGTCTATGGGCTGAAGGTTTTATACCTAGGACTCTTCAGGTGTCTTCTATGAAGGAAACAACAGGTGCGTTGAAAGGTTTTCTCAGGTAGATGCTGGGTTTGGATCAGATCAGATAACCAGGTCTGCAGTTGCCCCCAGGAAGCCCCTGGAAGTGCAGGTTCAGGTCTGAACTTGTGTGTGATCAGGAGACAGTAACTGCAGTGGCCCCACCTGTTTGACTTGGCAGGAAGTTCATGCTCTTGATTCTCTCCTCATTAATATCAAACAGTTCCCGGTTGATTCATCTCCTTTTAGGTTATGTGCAGATTTCTGGATCCAGGCCCAATTGGCCAGTTTGTCTATCATTCCTTATCAAACATTCCCTGCTCTTTTTCCTGTTTGTTTGACATGGGAATTTTGGAATTTTTTTAACCTCTTATCAGACACAGTTTATCTAGTGTAGATAATTCTAAGATGTAAATAGGGTCACCTAATGTTTTATAAATATGTTTTTTTAAAAAATTTTTTGTTGGAGTATAGTTGATTTACAATGTTGTGTTAGTTTCAGGTGTGCAGAAAAGTGAATCAGTTATACATATACATATATCCACTCTTTAAAATTATTTTCCCATATAGGTCATTGCAGAGTATTGAGTAGTGTTCCCTGTGCTATACAACAGGTTTTTATTACTTATTTATTTTATATATAGTAGTGTGTATATGTCAATCCCAATCTCCCCATTTATCCCTCCTCCCCCTTTCCCCCTTGGTAACCATAAGTTTGTTTTCTACATCTGTGACTCTCTTTCTGTTCTGTAAATAAGTCCATTTGTACCATTTTTTTTAGATTCCATATACAAATATCATCTTAAGCATATTCAAGTATAAAACATGGTACAATTTGAATTATTAGCAAAAAAAATTTAGGTACATCTGAGATTATGAACTTCCTATATAGATTCGAGTGCCCTCTTCTGGACACCTGAGCAAACCAGACTAGACCTCAAGCCAATATCCTCCACCTCCCACCCTTCCCACTCCCCAGCCCACTCCCCTCACAGCCCCACCAAAAATGGCCCTGTCCTTAAAAATCTTATGTTCTGGGTCAAGAGACAGCACATACAAAGGTAAGTTTGGGCATTTAAAAGATGATGCATATGTATAACTGATTCATTTTGCTGTACACCTGAAACTAACACAACATTGTAAATCAACTATACTCCAATAAAATTAATTTTAAAAAAAAGACGATGTTAGAGTCATAGAGAATTTTTTACAAATCAGTAACAGCGAACAGATTTTTAGAAGTGTGTCGTGAAGGTTCAATAATTGTTGGAGGAAAACAGGAAATAAACTTTCAGATTGGGTTTATCCTGTAAAATCTGGAATGAACGGCTTCTGAAAATTAACCATGTTGCCTCGTGTTTGTTAGTGGTTTCACTGAATGCAAAGCCATGGCTTTAAGTGACCCCAGCATCTTGCTGATGATTTCTTTAAAAGACTGGAGTGTGGAAAAACACTTACGATGCTCTGTAAAAGAAGGTTTGGGTTCAAGTTTGGCCTCTGCCATTTACTACCTAAGTAACTTAGTCTTTCTGAAATTTAGTTTTGTTCATCTATAAAAAAGAAATATCCTCTCTCACATAAGAAGATATTTGAAAGAGCTTTGTAACTGTAAAGAAAATGCTAATTATCACTCAGAGGGAATTTTTCAGTGACTAAGAATGTCTTTTTTTTTCTTCTTTAATCATCACTTAAAGAAACATATTTCATTCTAAAACTCCTTGGAATAATTTGGGCCTTCTGAGTGGGCTGTCCTAACTTGGCACTGCTTACTCAGTCTTGAAGTTAGCACTTCCCTGTGTCTGCGGTGTCTGGGTTGGTCTCCTTACTCTGATGGAGACATAGATTAAAGAAGGCAGAGCTTTTCTCCCCTTTAGCGCTGAGTCCACACCAAAGAAGAAATGAAGGCAGAATTGCTAAGTCACCTGCTGTCTTCAGAACACTGCAGAATCAAACTATTTCTTCTTCTAGACGTCAGCTCTTGGGGCCCCAGGGTTCAACGCTGTGCATCTCCATTTGACCTCATCAGTGTTTAATCAGCCTACACTCCAGAACCACACAACAAACCACAATGGCTAAAACCTGTCTGACCACCATCTTGGTTTCAACCAAAAGCCTCTTTTGTTAAATCAACAGTTTAAACACCAATGCATTTTAGAATCTTAGCTACAATATTAGCAAAGGGAAAAAATAGTTAATGCAGTTTCACTTTTTTTTTGCCATTGGGTGTGTGGTAACTAACACATTGACCTAATTTTTGGAACTTAAGCCTGGACTGGTATGTCACAGAATTTTTTCCTATTTGTGAAATACATTCATATACACTATCATTGTGTGATTCTATCAGGAAGTGTGGGAGATGATTACTCCATTTTAGAGATTTGGAACTGAGAACAATTATGTGTTGCTTAAGATCTCACAGCCACTAAGGTAGACTGAGACTAAAAAGAAAAAGAAAATTCTGCCAAATCTCCATCAAACTTCATTGCTTCAAGGAGCTGGGGAATGATAATGAAAGTTTCTTTAAAAAGACATACGATCTACTCATGAAGTGAAATGAGAGGACTTTTGTGCTGGGAAGGGTGGCCAGGACTGTCTGCAGCAACTTGGCTCTTCCAGGTCACAATAACACCCTGAAGGCATAGCAAACGAGGGTTAGTTCATCAAGGAGGATTACAGTTGCTTTCCTCACTTATTGAGTGGAAGTGGCACAACATAAAATTAAGAGGATGGGCTTTAATGTCACCATGTTCTTGTCCTAGCTCTGCCACCTACTAGCTTATGTGTTCTGGGGGAAGTCACCTAGTCTCTCAAAGTCTGTGTTTCTGAAAAATGTTGAGACGATTAAAAGAGATAATGACCTTAATAAAACCTGACCCAGGGTCCGCTGTAGAGTTCTTAAGGAACACAGAGGAAATGGAAGATAGAACAGAAGAAATCTGCAGCATCATGCAGGTATAGCTGATGGTTTTGATTTGTAAAGGTGCGTCCCTTTATCTGAACACAAGCCAAGATATCTTTTGTTTGGCTGACAGAGGGATGGCCTACCTAGTACCTAGGATGTAAAACAACTTTTCGGAGGCAAATAAAATAAAGACAGGAATTCCTTGACTTTGATTGAAAGGTGGTGTGCATTTAATTTTTTTTTTCAGTTTGTTAGTGTGGGACTTTATTCCAGCATCTTCTCATAAGTTTGGAGGGATGTAGGTCTCTCCAAATCCTGTCATGTCAACACAAGTAAAGTATGAGAGAGATAAAGAACAGGAGAAGACAGTGGGATAAGTATGCCAAATTAGTTATATCTTCCTTCCTTTCAGTTGGTGTTCTTTATTGTAAGTTTTTGTGTCATTGTACCAGGAGACCATTACTACAGCTGTAGATAAATACAGCTGAGGGTGTGGTGAGAAAAGATTTTGTTGGGAAAATACCTTTTATGATTTTTTTCTCAAAGTGAATTCAAGGAAAAAAGGTTGTGACCTGGCTGGGGATGAGGATGGAGGTAAAGAAAGAGCAAACATATAAACAGAGCCTATCATTTTTCCTTATAGTGACGTCTGAAGGTTACATTCCTACAAAGAATTGTTTGTACTACCGAGGAGTCCTTGCTGCTTATAAATTATGGTTCAGTAGTTCAGAAATTAAATTGCTTCCTCCTGAACCAGACCATAGAGGTTTCTCACCTCATGCTGCAGACAAATTATAACTCTTTAGAGTACCCAGTGGCATGAACCTCTCCCCAGGATAGGTAGCAGTAGTGTTACAATACTCACCCAGCCTTTCTTCAGCTCTCAGGAACAGAGGCTCAGATGCTGAATTTTCTACAAAGAGTATAGTCTATATTACCAGGCAAAACCTATCTTTTGGAGGTTTCAGGAAAGGGTAGGTCAAGGATCCCCCATGGCAACTTTATTATAGTTGTAGAAAGCAAGCCAGATGGTAAGAGAGAGAAGCTACCTGGCAAGGCAGGTGAGGAAAGAACTCCTTTTCACCACATGAATGTTGATCCCATTTGAACCAGACCTTTTATCATCCTGGCCGAGGAAAAGGAAGTGGGTCCTAGACCCATAAACGAAAAGAAACGAACATGAGGTCTGCTCTTTGCTGATCCCATATTTGGATCAGTACAGTTCCCAAGACACCACTCTACAGGAGGAATAAAGCATCACTGGGAATGTTACAGGATGGAAGAAATTTCGTCACTGGAATTCCTTCCAGGGAGAGAATTGTTAAGTGTCGAGAGGAATACTTTGATAAGCTGCTTAGAATGGGGGTTGGATGGGGGTGAGACTCCCAGGGGAAATGCTCCAGGAACAAAGTATGATTGCCAACCTGCCTTCTAAAGAGAAAGGGTCGGCTTCAGCCAAGTCTGTGTATTGCTGAGGAGAGCACACAAGTTTGGAGCCAGAGCAAAATTGTAAGGACATAAGGGAGGCTCTCCCTACCACCAAAGGTCCTATTCCTCTGCCTTCCCCTGGAAGTACTCACTCAGCCTCTATCCACTTAAATGCCAAAAGTACCTTGGCCGTGTGATCCCCGAGGGCAGCTGGCTGAGTCCTGGTCGGCCATGACCATGATTGCCTTGGTTGGGAGCATAGTGCAGGCTGGAAGGTGGTGTGGGCAGCAGGCCCAGGCTCCCTGTGCTGCAGAGAGAGTGAAGGAGGGGACCTCCAGGGAGTGGGGACCCGGTCTTCCCAACTCCCACTGTTACCCGTCCTAGAGCAGCAAGTGGCTCAAAATCCAAGTTACTGAAGGATGAATCGGCAGCACTCTTATTCTAGTCGCCATGTACCCTCTCGGTATTTGCAGGAGAGTCTCCCCTCTCACACATATTCCCTCCATTCCCACTGTGTGAGGAGGGCTGGGAAGGGTGTGCCCTTATATGCCCTTATGGCTGTTTCTTCTTTCTGAGGGAGAATTCTGACATGCTCCCTCCTTTCAAAGCACGGGGCAGAGGAGCAGGGGCCTGCCACAGAAATCACTTCTCTATTTGCCAATAGTGCTGTTCACGCAATGCTCATGCCCATTTGGCCTAGAGGGGAGCTTGGGCAACCGTGTGCTGTGTGCTCCGGTGGCCTCTCGCCCACCTGGCTTCTCATACGCCCCTCGCTGAGTGTCCTGTGCTGACCTGGCTCCTCCACAGGCCTCCTGCCCATGCAGATCCTACGCTTGGGTACCAGGGTGTCAGCTGTCAGGCCTCAGGACTGAAAGCAGAGAACAAGGAATGTTTATCTGATTAGGTCTGTATGAGATTTTAAAACCAAATTTAAATGATTTTAGAATCAATCATTTTTCTTTCTTTTTTTTTTTTTAAGAAGGAAGAGTTTTTTTTTTTTTTGCAATTGTCTGAAACTTGTTTTGTTTTTATTTTCTTAAAATTTTTTATTGGAGTATAGTTGATTTACAATGTTGTGTTAGTTTCAGGTGTACAGAAAGTGAATCAGTTATACATATGGGAAGAAGGTTTTTATTTATTTATTTATTTACTGGCCATGTCACACGGCTTGCAGGGTCTTCCCTGACCAGGGATTGAACCCGGGGCCATGGCAGTGAAAGCACCAAGTCCTAACCACTGGACCTCCAGGGAATTCCCCAACCATTTTTCTTATAACAAATGTCTTATTTTATCCTTTGACTAATAAAAGAAAACAAAACAGAAAATTTTGCTTGTAGAAATGTTTCCTGTAGAAAACAAAATGGAAAATTTAATCTTACTTTGAAAAAAAAGTTAACATGTTTAACCCAGGTGTCAGTTAGGACCTCCCTGTAGTTTGAGAAAACATTTAAAGGTTTTAACTGATTTCAGGCTGTACTGAAATAATTGCTACTTACATAGCTTTCTTTCAGACAACTAATCTAATCTTACAGTCATGTGGTATGGTTTTCAGATCAACTTCCATCTGGATATATGTTTAATTTGGGACACTACATTTTCAGAAAATCTTGGAAAATTTGAGGCATATTCAGAGGAGATGATGAAAATGATCAAGGGATAGGAAGCCATGTTAAAGAAGGTTCAACAATTAGTTACCTTCTTCCTAAAAAAAAAAAATTACTTCAGGGGGAAACGTTAACTGTCTTAAAATATTTGGAAGACAACTAGATTTATTATGTCCATATCAGGAAAACATAATTATATCTAATAAACAGGGAGTTATAGAAAAATGGGTTTGACTCAGTGTAAGGAAGACCATTCCAGCAATTGGTATCCTCTAGAAACAAAATGCAATGCGTAAGAAAGGAGTGCGTTTCCCTTCCTTAAAATCATTCAGTCAACCAGCAAGTATTTTCTGAGTGACTATGTTCCAGGCATTGTTTTTTTTGTTTTTTTTTTAACATCTTTTTTGGAGTATAATTGCTTTACAATGGTGTGTTAGTTTCTGCTTTATAACAAAGTGAATCAGCTATACATATACATATATCCCCATATCTCCTCCCTCTTGCATCTCCCTCCCACCCTCCTTATCCCACCCCTCTAGGTGGTCACAAAGCACCGAGCTGATCCAGACATTGTTTTAAGTACAGAGATACAGCCAGGAATAAATTCAAGAGAAGGCTGATAGCCACAACGTAGAATGTTATAGGAAGTTTTTGTATCTGAAGAGGAAAGTTAAATTATGTTATTTCCATGGGTTTTTTTTCCGACTCTAAAATTTTATACTTTTATTCATTTGAAGAAAACAATGATAACAAAATCCTATTTATCATTTACCCTTAGAATTAGTCCTTTCTGGATTATGATTATTGTCTTTTTATTTTTCCCCAGAGCTGCATATTGTATAAGAATAGGTGCTTAATTAGTTCTGGATTCTGATCCTAGCAAACCCAAGGGAAAGGTAGCAACGGTAATGAGTTTCCTATCTCAGTAGCCCGACAAGTCTGCCCTTTTACAATTGTTGCAGTCAATCAAGACGTTTTTAGTCCAAACTTTCCTTTCAAACATATTGGCTTTGATCCTAAACTTTGTGAATCAGTACATTGGATAACATGCCTTCGGTGTCCTCATTCAGAACAGAACAAAGTGTTCCTGCTAGCTTTCATCAAACCACTAATCCATGTTATTGTGTAAGCAGAAATGAAACTTGCTAACTGTAGTACTACATACGCAATTGAAAAAATTTTATCAACACAGATATTGTGAAAGATTTTGAGAAATGACTTAAAAAAATATGAAGTCACTGTGTTTTAGCATGTTCTGTTCTGCTCATTAAAAACTATGATTTGTTATTAAAATACCATGATCTCCTAGAATCACCATTTCATTTCCTACATACAAACTATATTCAAGAATTTATTTTAGCAATTTTCCACAATCCAAATTTACTTTTTTTTTTTTTTTTTTTTTTTAATTAGAACTTCTAAAATCTTTGGTCACTCAAGCTAACTTTCTCCTCTAGTGTCTTTAGGGGTGAAATTATTGTCCTGAATACTTTTGATGTTGTTCCATGTCCTTTTTTCTATTAAAAATTTCTATTAAGACTATACTTTAAAATTTATTCCAAGCTGGAATTTAACAGAATAGGTATATTTTAACTATAGTATAGGATGCTGCTTTAATTGAATTGATACTAAGTAACAAAGAATACTTATAGACATAAAAAATAAAATTTGATAAATCTCCTAAATGTATTCAAGACTTTAAAAAAATCCTTAAAAGATGGAGAACTAGCCTATGCCACTATATTCTTTCCATCATTCCCATGGAAGTTTTATCAGTCACTGAATAAATTTTCGCTTTAAAACCGGGCTTCCATTTTCGAGTATTTTACTGCTAATTAAAAACAAAAAAAGGAAAAGAAAAACTGGGACCATTTGTCTGGCATTAGGACTTTGCATTTTAAAAATTTCCCCAAATTATTAAAATTAGGTTTTCCAAACTCTGGGATAATTGTCCAACTTTTATGTTTGCTATCTCGTTCCCACCGATTAGAATGTCAGCTTTCTGAGGGGATGGGACTTTGTATGACTTGTCCTGTGCAGCCACGGTCTAGAACAATATCTGACACAGAATAGGGGACAAATAAAACTATTTTGACTACCTAACTGACTCACAGTTATATTCTCTGACTATTTTAAAAGTTAAGACAATGTGGTAGTTGTTTCCCAAGGAGCACATGACTCCCTCTTTAGCCCACAAGCTTCCCTCAGTCAGAATTGAGCGTGAAGTACGAGTTTACCTCATTACATTTTTTTAACATATTGAGAGTGGAAATTGTCATCCAAGAAAATTCACAGAAAGAAAAATATAAAAGTATTTGCCCTGACCTCACTCCACCTCAAACTCTGTGGAGGAGTTCAGGCTGTCGGCCAGGACCACTTTATCTGAGATCGTGGCTCAAGACTGGTTCTTCCCCTCAGCCCTGGGGATTTGGCTGGGCTTTAGTGTCTGAAGATGGTAAATGGTGAAGGAGGCAGGGAAAGTCAGTTACTTTATCAGCTCCTGAACAAGTAGAAAGTGGTCCCCTGGAAGAAAATCATGTTCCATCTTATTACTGAGAGATGAGCATAGGGCGGGATTTCAGTGATGTCAGCATATCGTCATGGGAAGAGCATGGGCTTTGAGTTCAGATCCTGCCTCTGTCATTCAGTTCTGTGTGCCCTTGGGAAAATTACCCCAAATCTCCGATTCTTGGTTTCTTTACGTGAAGATTGACATAAGATTGTATATGCAAGGCATCTAGTACAGTGTTTTGTACACAGTAGGGCTTCAAAAATGGATTCCATTGCTGTTAATATCCAGTCAGAGAATGCAGTCAGTGGTGTGTGGATAATCCAACACCCCCTTGCCGTTCTCTTTGCTGTCCTCAATAAGCTTAGAGGATGGCATTTGGGATACAGCAGTGAACAAAACAGATAAAAAGGAAAATCACTGTCCTCTATGGTACTTAACTGGAGCCTTAGTCTCCGCGATTCTCCATACATTTTTCACAAATCACACTTTTCTTTACCTCACTGTCATTACCCTAGTCCCAAGCATGATGCACTCTTAATTCCTTCCACAACTTTCTAACGCGTCTCCTTTCATCTAGTCCCCAGTTCCTCTCCACAGAGCAGCCTGAGTGAATTTATTAAAATCCTAATCTGATCAAATCACTCCTCCACTGAAATATTTTTAACAGCTTCTAATTGCGCGAGGACAGCACCTAATCTCCTGAGATCCACAACTTGTGACCGGACCCCGGCTTCCTTTCCGGCACAGTGTTGCAACACTCCCACCTTGACACCACCTGGTCCTATGTTCTGAACTTCCTCCAACTGCCTTAAGGGACCTTGCTCTCTTCCTTACACCCGAGCATTTGTAACTCTTCTTCTCGCTGCCTGGAATCTGTCTCCCCACTGTCTGTTGTTCCTGCTATTTCCATTCATTCATTCTTTTTTTTTTTTTTTACTTTTTAAAAATCAAAATGGTTTCCTACTATGTGTACTGGCTGTGTTCTTTTTTTTTTTTTAACATCTTTATTGCAGTATAATTGCTTTACAATGGTGTGTTAGTTTCTGCTTTATAACAAAGTGAATCAGCTATACATATACATATGTCCCCATATCTCTTCCCTCTTGTGTCTCCCTCCCACCTTCCCTATCCCACCCGTCTAAGTGGTCACAAAGCACCAAGCTGATCTCCCTGTGCTATGCAGCTGCTTCTCACTAGCTATCTATTTTACATTTGGTGGTATATATTAGTCCCTGCCACTCTCTCACTTCATCCCAGCTTACCCTTCCCCCTCCCTGTGTCCTCAAGTCCATTCTCTGTCTGTGTCTTTATTCCTGTCCTGCCACTAGGTTCTTCATAAGCACTTTTTATCTTCTTAGATTCCATATCTATGTGTTAGCATACAGTATTTGTTTTTCTCTTTCTGACTTACTTCACTCTGTATGACATACTCTAGGTCCATCCACCTCAGTACAAATAACTCAGTTTCATTTCTCTTTATGGTTGAGTAATATTCCATTGTATATATGTGCCACATCTTCTTTATCCATTCATCTGCCGATGGACACTTAAGTTGCATCCATGTCCTGGCTATTGTAAATAGAGCTACAATGAACATGGTGGTACATGACTCTATTTGAATTATGGTTTTCTCAGGGTGTATGCCCAGTAGTGGGATTGCTGGGTCAGATGGTAATTCTATTTTTAGTTTTTTAAGGGACGTCCATGCTGTTCTCCATAGTGGCTGTATCAATTTACATTCCCACCAACAGTGCAAGAGGGTTCCCTTTTCTCCACACCCTCTCCAGCATTTATTGTTTCTAGATTTTTTGATGATGGCCATTCTGACCAGTGTGAGGTGATACCTCATTGTAGTTTTGATTTGCATTTCTCTAATGGTTAGTGATGTTGAGCATTCTTTCATGTGTTTGTTGGTAATCTGTATATCTTCTTTGGAGAAATGTCTATTTAGGTCTTCTGCCCATTTTTGAATTGGGTTGTTTGTTTTTTTGATATTGAGCTGCATGAGCTGCTTGTAAATTTTGGAGAGTAATCCTTTGTCAGTTGCTTCATTTGCAAATATTTTCTCCCATTCTGAGGGTTGTCTTTTCATCTTGTTTATGGTTTCCTTTGCTGTGCAAAAGCTTTTAAATTTCATTAGGTCCCATTTGTTTATTTTTGTTTTTATTTCCATTACTCTAGGAGGTGGGTCAAAAAGGATCATGCTGTGATTTATGTCATAGAATGTTCTGCCTACGTTTTCCTCTAAGAGTTTTATAGTGTCTGGCCTTACATTTAAGTCTTTAATCCATTTTGAGTTTAATTTTGTGTATGGTGTTAAGGAGTGTACTAATTTCATTCTTTTACATGCAGCTGTCCAGTTTTTCCAGCACCACTTATTGAAGAGGCTGTCTTTTCTCCATTGTATGTTCTTGCCTCCTTTATCAAAGATAAGGTGACCATATGTGTGTGGGTTTCTATCCTGTTCCACTGATCTATATTTCTGTTTTTGTGCCAGTACCATACTGTCTTGATTACTGTAGCTTTGTACTACAGTCTGAAGTCTGGGAGCCTGATTCCTCCAGTTCCATTTTTCTTTCTCAAAATTGCTTTGACTATTCGGAGTCTTTTGTGTTTCCATACAAATTGTGAAATTTTTTATTGTAGTTCTCTGAAAAATGCTATTTGTAGTTTGATAGGGATTGCATTGAATCTGTAGATTGCTTTGGGTAGTAGAGTCATTTTCACAATGTTGATTCTTCCAATCCAAGAACATGGTATATCTCTCCATCTGTTTGTATCATATTTAATTTCTTTCATCAGTGTCTTATGGTTTTCTGCATACAGGTCTTTTGTCTCCTTAAGTAGGTTTATTCCTAGGTATTTTATTCTTTTTGTTACAGTGGTAAATGGGAGTGTTTCCTTAATTTCTCTTTCAGATTTTTCATCATTAGTGTATAGGTATGCAAGAGATTTCTGTGCATTAATTTTGTATTCTGCTACTTTACCAAATTCATTGATTAGCTCTAGCAGTTTTCTGGTAGCATCTTTAGGATTCTCTATGTATAGTATCATGTCACCTGCAAACAGTGCCAGCTTTACTTCTTCTTTTCTAATTTGGATTCCTTTTATTTCTTTTTCTTCTCTGATTGCTGTGGCTAAAACTTCCAAAACTATGTTGAATAATACTGGTGAGAGTGGGCAACCTTTGAGTACTGCTTACATGTCATTTTCTCAGGGAAGTCTTTCCTGAATCCTACCACTAGTGCTTGTTTGCCTGTCTGTGCTCCATACTGTGTTATACAGGCTGGATCACAGGACCCTTGATTGCCTTCTTCCCTATTGTACCCTAGGACCTGGTAAGTGAAAGGCCCAGAGTAGATACTCAAATATTTGTTACATGAATAAATGAATAAATACATATATAAATGAATAAAATGAATGTTTGGAAAGGCAGCCCCCACACACTAGCTGAGACCATAAATAGATAGGCAAGTAGAAAACGTTATGGACATAGAAATGATTTGGTGAGATGGGAAATGTTTTTTTCCCCCCCTCTTTTATCCCAAAATATTTAGAATAATCACAAGGAGAAAAAAAAGAATAATTTAGTTGCATAATGCATTTTTATTTTGTATAATTCCTAGGACTTAAATGATAGATTAATTTCATCTGCTTTTTGGAAGAGGAAAGAAGTTCCCTTAACTTTGAACATACCTCTCAGAAATACTTCAGCTTAACTTTCTGGTTCCTAAATACAGGTATCTCCAAAAGAATAATAGAGAACATGCTGACTGTTGTAGATTGAATTGTGTAAAACACCCCCCTCCCAACATTTATATGTTGAAGTCCTAACCATCAGTAACCTCAGAATGTGGCTGTATTTGGAGATAGGGCCTTTAAAGAGGTAATTAAAGTTAAATGAAGTCATATGGGTGGGTCTTAATCAAATATGACTGGTGTCCTTACAAGAAGAGGGACAGACACCAAGGCTGCTTACACAAAGTGAAGAGGTCACATGAAGACATAGCAGGAAGACCACAATCTGCAAGCCAAGAAAAGAGCTCTTAGGAAAAACCAAATCTACTGACGTCTTGATCTTGTGAGGCAGGAGGTAGATGGGCCCCAGGCTGAGCAGCTGTAGTCTATCCCCTGTGGACAGAAACTCCAAGATAAAGATAATGGCAGGGGGAGAGAGGAGCTGAGTCCTGCCCAGATAAAAGATAAACAGACCACATATTTCTCATTCTCGAGGTCAAGGAGACATTCCCAACTACACATGCCCAGAAAGGTTCCTCGGGGGCCGTAAATGGAGGGGACGTCACCCCATAATATGTGATGTCAACCTTCCCACAGGCCTCTGCACTGGAGTCCGTCTTGGCTAAGAGATGCTCACACACACAGGGGAGGACCCTGAATTAAACCAAATATGGACTCAGAGTCAGGCAAAGCTAGATGACTGGCCAGAGGAAGCCCAGAAGAAATGCCCCATATAAGTGATTTAAACTACCCTGAAGGTGTGACTCTCTCTGAGCCTGCCTGTGTGTGTCTATTCACATGTACTTTTTTTCCTCCTAATAAACACTTTACTTGTTGCACTACTTTTTGTCCCTTTGTTGCAATTTATTTCTATAAAGCGGACAAGCCAGGGCCTTGTCACTAGCCACTGGCCCTCGTGGTCTAGGGGCTAGGATTCAGCGCTCTCACTGCCACAGTCTGGCTTCAATCTCTATTTGGGGAACTGAGATCCTGCTTCAAGCCACTGCAGGCTGAGGCCACCCAAGATCACTTGGACTTGCAGCTTCCAGAACTTCAAGAAAATAAATTTTTGTTGTTTAAGCTGCTCACTCTGTTGTATTTTTTTATGGCTGCCCTTGTAAACAAATACAGTGACCTCTTAATTTATAATAGGGGAAACCCGCTCCATAAGTTGGAATTCTCCAAATTGACTAAAGGATTGGTGTATCGCTTTATTCTTTTCTTGAGTTATTTTGCCTGAAAAAAAAATATTTGCAGTGTTAGTTCTAAGAAAGTGTAGAAAAGCTCACTCTGAGTTGGGTAGAATACACTAAGTGTGTGTTTATGCCTCCCCAGACAATGGCCACAACTGGTGATTCTGTTCATGTTACAACATCGGCCCAAAGATCCCAGTATCTTCATGAAGTTTCCAAAGATTCCATGTTTTCAAAACCACTCAGGCTTAAAACCTGTGAATAATTTTGACTCATCTTTTTTTTTTTTCTTTACCACCTAGGTATGGTCAGTGACCGGTTCTAGTTGATTCTTATTTCAAAATGCCTCTTTCATACATCACATTGTTTTTCTTCACACAGTCATCAGGAACACCCAGAATCTCATGACTTTACAGATAAGTTATTGCCAAGCCCTCCTACCTAGCTATCTTTCTCTAATCTTTCGCTTCCATTCTGCAACTACCGACAGGTTGATATTCATTAAATGCCATCTTTTTTTTTTTTTCATTATCAAGAAGCATTTATTTAGTGTCTGTATTTTTCTAAGTAGAGAGTTTTTTTAAAAAAATTGAGATATAATTGACATATAACATTATATTAGTTTCAGATATACAACATAATAAGTCCATATTGTATATATTGTGAAATGATCACCACAATAAGTCTAGTTAACTTCACTACACATAGTTACAGAATTTTTTTCTTATGATGAGACCTTTCAAGATCTACTCTCTTGGCAACTTTCAAATATACATACAGTATTATTAACTATAGTCACATTATATCCCCAGGACTTAGAACTTTTTTATAAGCCAAAGTATAACCCCTCCCACCCCCCATCTACCTCTAATATCTGTCTCTCCTTTACTTCCAACTTTAGAGACTATACCCCTTGATTATCTTTTCCCTCCTCTTTTTTTCTCCATTAATTATCTGATTTTTCTTCTGTTTTCTACTTGTTCCTTATTACTTACTATATCTATTCAGCATATCAACCTGTTTTTCTCATCTTAAAAGACAAACAAAAACGAAAATAAAGCTCTTTTTGTGGTCTTTTCATGTCTCTTTCTTTCTGTCATTGACTTTTCTGAAAAAATAGGCTTCAGTAATTGTTCTCAAAGTGTGGTTTGTGGGCCCCAGGAGGAGGGATCCCCAAGACCATTTGAGGGGGTCTATCAGGTCAAAATTATTTTCATGATACTTTTTTTTTTAATGGGTGGGGAATTAATTTATTCACAAAATTTTAATATCAACAATATTGCAAAAAAATCCAATTATATGTATTCCTAACCCTCTTTTTTCTTTTTCTTTTTTTCACACACACACACACACACACACACACACACTGTAATTAAATGCCATCTTATCAGTGTGCTGCTGAGGAGCTTCAGGGTGTCCTCTTGGTTAGAAATTAAAGCATAAATGTTTGCACCTGTAATTAAAAGGACTCCCCAGTCTGGTCCCACTGTATTAACGCAGGCTTCTTTCCCAGGATTACATAGCATCACATCTACAGTTCAGCGTGATGGACAGTTTCCTCACCATTTCTTGAATATCTGCTGCTTATTTCCAATGCTGCATGATTTCTCCATGATCTTCCCTCTTCATGTAATATTTCCCACACTTCCTGCTCCCACTCCTCTCTACTTGAAAAAAGTTTGCACCTGCTAAGGCTTACCTGACCTCCATCTCCAGGAAGCTTTCCTGATCATTGCATTCATGTCTCTCTCAGATCAGTTTCCATGGCTTGCATAATTTGAATTGCTCGTTTAAGGTCTCAGGATTTAAACTTAAAATTTATAGTCACCATAGTTGCAAATTTTTGTTTTGCTCTAAGTGTCTGTTGAACAGAATACAGTAAGCTCCAATATACATCCCCACTAGAATTTGTCAGAATGTCCAGTCTTCAGATAAATTTCAAACCCAGACACAGTGTTTCAAAGGTACCCCAAATATTCTCTGCCTCAAGACCTTTCATAAAACAAGTTTTTAGTCTCTGAAGTGAATTAAGCAACCATGATCAATAATACTTGATTGACTTCTGAAAATGCTGGCACCTCTCTTCCTTGAGTCAAATACTTATAGAGTGGACAAATTTGAGAATACAGTCAAGACCATACCAAAGATCAGAGAAAGTAGGTCATTTTGGGAATAACAGTGATCTGTGGATAGAGATCACAGTTTCCTGGTGGTTCTTAATCATAGCTTCACATTAGAATCAACTGGAGAGTTAAAAAAAAAAAAACTGAAGTATAGTTGATTTGCAGTGTGTTAGTTTCAGGTGTACAACAAAGTGATTCAATTATAAATATATCTATCTATTCTTTTTCAGATTCTTTTTCATTATAGTTTATTACAAGATATTGAATATAGTTCCTGTGCCATACAATAGGTCCTTGTTGTTTATGCATTTTATGTATAGTAGTTTCTATCTGTTAATTTCAAACTCCTAATTTATCCCTCCCTCAGCCTTTCCCCTTTGGTAACCATAAGTTTGTTTTCAACGTCTGTGAGTTTATTTCTGTTTTGTAAATAAGTTCATTTGTATCATACTTTAGATTCCACATATAAGTGATATCATATGATATTTGTCTTCCTCTATCTGACTTTCTTCACTCAGTATGATAATCTCTAGGTCCATCCATGTTGCTGCAAATGGCATTATTTCATTCTTTTTTTATGTCTGAGTAGTATTCCATTGTATAAATATACCACATCTTCTTTATCCATTCATCTGACAATGGACATTTAGGTTGCTTCCATGTCTTGGCTGTTGTAAATAGTGCTGCTATGAACATGGGGTACATGTATCTTTTTGAATTAGAGTTTTTATCTTTTCCAGATATATGTCCAGGAGTGGGATTGCTGGATCATATGGTAACTCTATTTTTATTTTTTAAGGAACCTCCATACTGTTCTCCACCGTGCCTGCACCAATTTACATTCCTACCAACAGTGTAGGAAGGCTCCCTTTTAATTGGAGACATTTTTAAAAACCCAATTATATCAGACCAATACTACTCTCTGAGGATGGGACTCAGGTAGCAGTCTTTGAGCTCCCCAGGTGATTCTAATGAAAACCACTACCATAGCTCATAAGATAAACATGTGGAATGGGTAAACAGCAACAGCTTGGACTTCTGCACCCAGAAAGAGATATTTGTTATAGCAGAGAGTGTCTTGGTGTCTCTATGTTTGCCCAATGGGGGATCCATTTTCAACTCAGACACTATTTACTTACTCAAAATGGAGATGTCTATCCTCACAGTCAGATAATAGAGTTGTGTGGCTACACAAATAAAAATGTAACCCCTTTGGGGGATATTTATTTATTTAATTTCTTTCTTTTATTTCTTTCTTTTTGTCTGCGCTGGGTCTCTGCTGCTGCACATAGGCCCTCTCCAGCTGCAGCGAGCAGGGTCCACTCGTCACCGTGGCACGCGGGCTCCTCACCGTGGTGGCCTCTGCCACTGAGGATCACAGGCTCCAGGTGCGTGAGCCCCAGCAGCTGCAGCACGCGGGCCCAGCAGTTGTGACTCTTGGGCTCCAGAGCGCAGGCTCAGCAGCTGTGGCACACGGGCCCAGCTGCTCTGCGGCATGCGGGATCCTCCCGGACCAGGGGTCGAACCCGTGTCCCCTGCATTGGCAGGCAGACTCCCAACCACTGCGCCACCAGGGAAGCCCTCTTTTGGGGATATTAAATAGCAGATATTTTATGGAGCATTTTAGAGGAAAAAATCATGGTTGTTCCTAACAATTGATTGAGACTCAGTTGAACTGAGCAACTGCTTGACTAGAACCTGATAGAATTTTCTGTAAATAAGAACACAGGTACTTAGGTTTGGTGTTGACTGATTCTTCAGACTAAGTGAGCTCTCCTGTCATTTCTATGTGTACCTTTCACTCATTGCACTTGTTGCTAGAGTTTACATTGATCTGTATGATGTTTGAAACATTTTCTGTTTAAACCCTACTGCATTGTAAGCTCTAAGTGTGCAAAGACTGTGTTTCTACTCATTGTATCCTCACCCAGCCTTGTCCTTAGTATGGATTCAAACATACTTGCTAAATGAAAGAAGGGGAGGGGGGGTGAGGGATGAGGAGGGCCTGTCTCCTGGAGAAGTATTTTATGCCTATTGGAATCTCCACTCACAAAAGTTCTGCTCCATAAACTTTCTAGAAATCCAGCACATGCAAAGAAAACCCCCAACACATTTGCTAAGCTAATGGGATCCCATCAGGTGCCTGAGTCAGTATCTTTTATAACATCCCTCCTTATTTCTTGCATTTTAAGACATAGTTTTATAAGCTACCAAGAGATTATAATGAGAACAAGATTGTGTCTTTTGTCTTGTTGAAGACTGTACTGTATTCCCAACGCCTATCACAGGTGGAGATTAGAGTAGGTACTCAATAATATTTATTTCATAAATTCTGAATAGACTGAAGAAATCTATGAAGGAATGAAGTGGCACCTCAGCACACATTACTAATAAAACACTGGAGAGGGAACTGACAGATTTTAGACAAACTAAGGAGAACGTCTAGACTGGTCTAGAACTAAGAAAATTTAACTACAAAGCTACAACAAGGGTATGATAAGCACAGATGATTTCAACAACATTTTTTAAACAAATACATGCAGCATCTTTTCCCATCCTTCCAATGGCATTAGAGACACAGCTGTGTGTGAGCAGAGTCTTTGAAAACCAAGTTAGAATGGTAGGTTATAAAATTCCTAGTGTTCTTCATATACGTCCTTTGAAGTCTAACTTGATTTGTTTTAGTTCTTAAAACTCTGGGATAGTTTTCATGGCGACTACATCAAAAGAGTACAGATTGAATGTCTCAGCAAGTGACAGCAGAACATGGGCTTGGTACCTGCATGAAGGATTTGAAACCCAAAGCCTCATTTTTCATTACCCTGTTTCACCTCTTCTTTCACTTTATCCCTGTGATGTATTGGTGATTCTGTAGCATAACAATGAAGGAAATTGACTGTAGCAAACTTCTTAATCCTGCTCTAATAAATAACGTGTTTTTGAATAGCTGCTCCTCTTTCTGTGGTGTCAGAGAAAAGGGATTAATCCATACTCTACACTGATATTTTTGTTTGAAGCTGAGTGCCAAAGGCAAAACCTGTACTCTGAAGACTCACCTGGTTTATCTGAAAACTTCTGTAGTCCCAATCAGATAAAGTCCAAGCTCTTTAGTTTGTTCATCAAGGCCTTCCGTTAATGTATTCTGTCATCTTTCTAACCTCTCCTTTCTTATTAGTCAGGGTTTTCCAAAGAAACAAAACTAACAGTGTGTGTGTGTGTGTGCGTGTGTGAGCATGTGTGTATGTGTTCATGTATATCTATCTATATCTATCTATCTATCTATCTATCATTTATCTATCTACACCTACCTCAAAGGCCTTCTGTTGGCAGAACTACTTGCTTGGTGGAGGTCAGTTTTTGTTCCATTCAGGCCATCAAGCAATTGGATGACACCCATCTGTATTATCTACTTAACTCAAAGTTCACCCATTTAAATGTTCATGTCATCCAAAAAATACCTTCACAGACTCATCTAGAATAATGCTTGACCAATTATCTAGGCACCATGGCACAGCCACATTGACACATAAAATTAACCATCACTCTTTCTATCCTAATTACGTAGATTTCCTTAACATCATCATTCCCCTCAGTACATATTATACTCATTGTAGCCTCTTTCCCCCAGTAACAACCACTCTTCACCTGCCAATAATGTCCTCCAAATTCCCACCCTCTAGTCTAATGATTCTCAAACAGTGTTATGTATCAGAATCACCAGAAGCAAGCAAAGAATAGAGTGGCCCAAACTTGTAGAAGTAACATAAGGCCTGCGTGTCTTCATTTTACCAAATTCCATAGATGGTTCTGATACACACCCAAGTTTCCGAACTGAATTAGAGTTTTGACTGTAGTCAAAAGTATACCCTGCCTTCAAGTGTTCCCTATATTCCCTTCATTTGTGAAATTATACTTCCATGAACCCATCCATATTAGTTTGCTAGGGCTTCCATAAAAAATTCCACAGGCTAGGTGTCTCGAACAACAGAAATTAATTTTCTCCATGGTTCTGGAGGCCAGGAGTTCAAGATCAAGGTGTCTGCAGCTTTGGTTTCTCCTGAGGCCTCTCTTCTTGGCTTGTAGATGGCTGCCTTCTTGCTGTGTCTTTACATGGTCTCTCCTCTGTGTGTGTGTGTACCTCTGGTGTCTCTTTGTGTGCCTACATTTTCTCTTTTTAAAAGGACACCAGTTATATTGGATTAGGGTCCATCCTAAAGACTTCATTTT
Organism: Balaenoptera ricei; assembly: GCF_028023285.1. Lineage (NCBI taxonomy): Eukaryota > Metazoa > Chordata > Mammalia > Artiodactyla > Balaenopteridae > Balaenoptera > Balaenoptera ricei. Next base: position 57,867,655 of record NC_082655.1, read on the forward strand.
AACTTAATTACTTCATTAAAGCCCTATCTCCAAATACAGTCACATATTGAGATACTGGGGTTAGAGTTTCAACATGTGAATTTGGCGGGGGGAGCACAATTCCATGCATAACACCATCCCAATTCCAAAAGTAATTTTGCCTTTCATGAATTCCTTTACTTTAAATATGTACCATGCAGTTTCAAATATCCTTATGCATTACCTCAAAATTGTTTTCCAAGTGAGTTATATTTTTATGTATTTATCTGTAACTTCTGTACAGTGTAAGCCTTTTGAGGGTGATGACCTTGTATTCAACTTAATCTAATAAATGAAAGATTCTCAATCCTGGATGCACTTTGGAAACATTTGGTGAATTTTAAAAATCTTTAAGCTCAGGCTTCACTTCCAGAGATTCTGACTTAATTACCAGAAATGGACATTGGTGCCGGTGTGTTTTAGAAGCTCTCCAGGTGATTCCAGTGTATTCTCAACCAGAGTTGAAGGCCACTGCTACAGTGGAAAGAAGTGAGAGGAAAGCACCTTTGTTTGTTTTGTATCATGGTGTATCCCAGGGCAGTGCTAGACACTTGGTAAGTGGTAAATTAAAGGATGGAAAAAATGAATCTGGTTTTCACCATTTTTTAGCCGTGTGAGCTCTGTGAAAGCTTTCATTTCCCTAAATCTGTTTCCCATCTTTATAAAATGGGGATAACGGTAACTATGGTTTTGGAGAATAAATTAGATGACAAATAAGTTATTTGGCCCAGAGTAGATGCTTGTCAACCTTTAACTTCCTTCCCTTCAAGAGTTTGTGTTCTCACCTTGTTTCTGACACTGGCAGAAATGCTGTGAGCACAAGAAAAAGTACGTGTGAAATGTGTATTGAGCGAATGAATGAGATATGGAAAACTAAACAATAGTTACAGGACTGAGTGATTTAAACTGGGCCTAGAAAGTCAGTCACAATGTCTCATTTTAACTGTTGGCTTTGTGGATCCCGCTGCCCCACTCTGGCAGAGATAAGACAGCAAGTGTTAATCGCAGGATGTGTTGCAATTATTTACACTGTAATATTTTTGCCAGTAATACTGTAATATTTCTGCTGAATGGAAAAGAAAAGTAGTTATAATTTATGTGTATTTTCTCTCCTTAAAATTAATGTGCAGTGATTAAGAAACTGGAATGTGATCAAATGAACTCGTCTGTCCCCAAACCTTACTTGCAATAATATGTTTGATTTTCACTGAATCCCAGTGGCTTTTGAGGTTATTGTGTAGTGTGAAGACTGGTAGGGGAGGGGAGAAAGGAGGGAGGGAGAGAGAAACACACTTTTTTTTTCCTGGTAGACATGGGTTTTTTGATTTTTTAATTTCATATTGGAGTATAGATTTGCAACGTTGTGTTAGTTTCAGCAAAGTGTACAGTTAGTTGTGTACAGCAAAGTGATTTAGTTGTACATATACATATATCTATTCTTTTTCAGATTCTTTTCTTATATAGGTTATTATAGAGTATTGAGTAGTTCCCTGTGCTATATAGTAGGTCCTTGTTGACTATTTTATATATAGTAGTGTGTATATGTTAATCCCAAACTCCTAATTTATCCCTCTCCACCACATTTCCCCTTTGGTAATCATAAGTTTGTTTTCTAAGTCTGTGAGTCTGTTTCTGTTTTGTAAATAATTTCATTTGTATCATTTTTCTAGATTCCACATATAAGTGATATGATTGATTTACAAATTTATATGTTTCAGGTATACAACACAGTGATTCACAATTTTTAAAGATTATACTCCATTTATAGTTATTATAAAATATTGGCTATATTTCCCTGTGCTGTAAAATATATTCTTGTAGCTTATCCATTTTATACATAGTAGTCTGTGCTTCTTAAATTGTGTCTTCAGTTGTCTATGGTGTGTGTATGTTTGTGTATGTGTGTATGTGCATGTACGTTTGTACACACACACACATGCTTTGGTAACATCCTCCTCCCCATTCACCAAGTTAAATTAAACCTGGCCCAGAGGTCAGGACTTTGTAAGCTGGCAAAGGACGACTTCTATTCATAAATTTTGCTAATTGTTCAGCACCCACTTTTTTTCCTCTCTAGATGTAAAGCATGGGAATCCTGATTTTTTTCTCCTTTCTTCTTCACATTTCTCAGAAAGTACACGTAAAAGGAACAAGTAAGTTTTTGCAAATCACTCTTATAAATCTGTCTGAACAAGTAAAAATAGCCTCCAGAAAATGGCTCTATTCCAAGGGCCTCGCTTCAAAAGAAACCCGAGCACTGTGAGAGTCAGGGAGGGTGGTTGAAGACAGGCAGCTGTCCGTGTTAGACTGATCCAGCTCAGTAAGAGCTAAGAAGTGGAAACATAAAGAACAGATAACAAAATATGTAAAGTTTACTTGTTGAAATTTTCTCACAGAAGTCTGCTTGGATGAAAAATGATACAGGAAAATTTGTATGCAGTGCCACTATATACATTAGGCCTTAAATTTTAGTCCTACTGTGGAATTTGTTTCAATATGAGAAAGATAATTTAAGAACTCTTCCTGTGAGGAGAATTTTTTTTCTGGATTATTTTGACATTTTATTTAAAATTTCCACTATATATAGAAATGATTCTAGTTTGCTGGACAATGTTTTTTTCCTATACCTGTACTCTGTGTAAACTTTCTTTCCACAGGAGAGCAAGTTGATTTTGAATTCCTCAAATGCAACTTTCACACTGGACTCATTACAGGTGCAAAATTATTTATCCTTAACCCTTGGCCTTGAAATCAGAAATAGCTGGTTCAGACGTTTAGCAGACCTGAGAAAGGTAACATGAGGCATGTGCCATATATTATGGGGCAACACCCCATAATCAAATACAGTATTTCTTCAGTAAAAGATGTTTATTCAGTCTAAAGTGGGTATGTGAAGACTACAAATGGCCTCATGTTAACTCAGGTCAGGTTCACCACCAAGTGAGTCGCACCAGATTTATTTATTTATTTATTTATTATTAATTAATTTATTTTTGGCTGTGTTGGGTCTTCGTTTCTGTGCGAGGGCTTTCTCTACTTGTGGCAAGCGGGGGCCACTCTTCATAGCGATGCGCGGGCCTCTCACTATCGCGGCCTCTCTTGTTGCGGAGCACAGGCTCCAGACGCGCAGTCTCAGTAGTTGTGGCTCACGGGCCTAGTTGCTCCGCAGCATGTGGGATCTTCCCAAACCAGGGCTCGAACCCGTTTCCCCTGCTTTAGCAGGCAGATTCTCAACCACTGTGCCACCAGGGAAGCCCCAGATTTATTTTTAAATGTTAGCTTTTCAAAGCTGTTGAGATTTGAAATCTTGGGTAACGGATTGTGAACTCTGTTTCCCCATGTCCCTTCTCAGCCATCACTTCCTCTCAGCTGTGTCCCTCTTCGTCCATTTTCCCAAGCTGACAAGCCCAGAGATCCTCTTTGCCCCCGGCCTCTGCTAGAGCCCCCTTTCCTGTATCCCACGTGTTGTCTATTTACACGGCTGCCCTGCTCTTAACTATCCTTCTATCCTATATCTTTGGAAAGCCTGTGCTCAAAGTGGATCGATCTAAGCTCATAGAGCCCCAAATGATTCTTTAAATTCTATGGTGACTAGTAGTCTTCTTTCTTTCCTCACGCAGGACTCCCTTTAATGTTCCAGATCTTGATTAGAATGGGCCTCAAAGGTAAGGATAAAGATCTGTGCACAGTCCCAGCCATTACCACAACCTCTTGTTCACTTCCGCCCCAGGCCTTACCCTCTAGGGTTACCCAACCTTTCCCTCTTCCCTAAACACTCCATAAGCTTCCCAGCTCCCAAGCCACTGGTCGTGAAGCCTCTTCCTGAAATTAACCCTCCTTCCCCACTTTTTTTTTTTTTTGCCAGTTTCCACTTAGACTCTTCTTTGATTCTACAGAAAATTAATTTTACCTCTCACTGAGCCTCCATCATAAATACTTTGAAGATTTGTCTATTGCACCACGTAAACAGTGCAATCCAATTATTTTGATTCTATGCTTCTTTCCCACTGGCCTTCATGAAGGTTGGGATTGGGTCTTATTCATCTTTGTATTTACACTGGGAGAAGAGAGTGCCAAATGCATTTGGGGAAAGATATGCTACACAAAATGAAGCAGGTCTTTTTTTTTAAGTGTAGGACTTCTCATTGCCTAACCCATACAAAGAGACACTTTTCCCTATAGTTAATTATTTTTTTAAATTTATTTTATTGAAGTATGGTTGACTTACAATGTTGTGTTAATTTCTGCTGTACAGCAAAGTGATTCAGTTATACATAGATATACATTCTTTTTCATATTCTTTTCCATTATGGTTTATCATCACAGGATATTGAATATAGTTACTGTGCTATACAGTAGGACCTTGTTTATCCATTCTAGAATATATATAATAGCTTGCATCTGCTAATCCCAAACTCCCAATCCATCCCTCCCCACCCCCATAGTTCTTATAATTTCCTGACCTTATTCCTATCATGGGTTGAATGGTGACCCCCAAAAGATGTCCACATCCTAATCCCTGGAACCTGGGAATGTCATATTATATGGAAAAAGTGTTTTTGCAGATATAGCTAGGGATTTGGAGACGAGATCAGCCTAGATTATCAAGGTGGGCTCTAGATTGAATGACAAATTTCCTTATAAGAGATAGGAGAGGAAAAGACACACACACAAAGGAAAAGCCCGTGTGAAGACAGAGACAGAGATTGGAGTGATGCAGCCACAAGACAAGGAATGCATAGAGACACCAGAAGTTTGAAGAAGCAAGGGAAGAGTCTTTGCTAGAACCTTTGGAGGAAGCATGTTCCAACGACACCTTGATTTCAGATTTCAGATTTCAGGCCTTCAGAACTGTGAGAGAAATTTCTTTTGTTATAAGCTGCCCAGTTTATGGTAATTTGTTACAGCAGCCCTAAGATACTAACACACTCCCTTTTTCTCCTCACCCCATTGGTTGTTGTTACATGTTAGTTTTCCTACAGCTCTGCATGTGTTGCTTGTATTTTCCACTCTACTCTAGAGTGACCCCACCCACTTCAGATCACTACGTCCTTTTTTCTTTTTTTTCTGATCCAGATCTTTACTTCCTGTGCCCCAGATCTGTGTATCCAACTTCCTAATGCACGCTTTAGACTGGCTATCCTACAGACACTGGCTATTTAAATTGAACTCATATCTCCTTTTCTTCTACAAAACTGCTTCCCTTTCTGTACGTCCTATTTCTTGCATGGTACCAGCATCAGGAGGGCACTTTAATTTCTGACCTTAACTCCCACATCTTGACAGTGTCACAAGTCCTTGTTGAATATACTTTATTTAATCATTTTAATCTTTTTATTATTGTTATTTTACATGTGGTCCTCTATTGTACTGTTCTTTTTACATACAATTACATTTACCATTTTAACCATGTTTCAGTGTACAGGTCAGTAGTGTTCCGTATATTCACATTGTTGTGCACAGATCTCTAGATCTTTCCATCTTTCATCTTGTGACATTGAAACTCCCTCCCCCTCCCCCAAGCCCCTGGCAACTACCCTCCTACTTCCAGTTTCTATGATTTGACTACTTTAGATACTTCATATAAGTAGGATCATATAGTATTTGTCCTTTTGTGTTTTATTTTTTGAAAGGAATTTGTTCTTTTAATTATAGAACAATTTCAGACAAGCTGAAATTATTGAGAAGTGGGAAGAAATAATTTACTTGCCATTGTCCTGTCATCTAAGACACTCACTATTAACTTAGTGCATTTCATTCCAGTCATTTTACTATTATTTTTTTCATATTTTTGATCAGAATGTAAATAATTTTGTATACCCACAGATGAATGAATGAAAAAAAACTCATCACTTTTCAAAATTATTGGTGTTTGTTTTTAGACATAACATAATTTCTCACCTGTTATCAACAACCCCCTAAATTCATTTCAAAATAGTATTTGCTTTTCATCTTCACTTTGACTTCAAACACAGCCCAGACACTAAACTCATTTTCCCCCTTATGTTCCTTCCCAGTGGAGCCATCATCATTAAAATAGCATGAGATGGCGATTCCCTTATGACAGCTACTCCACGTTGCCCAAACATGCTGAAGAAGGATCATATGCAACTGTTCCTGAAATGTCATCATTCACTTTAGATTTCACAGTTGATGTTAATATGAGAAGAATAAATGATTCACATACTGCCTAGCCTACAGCTAATTAGTTTCATCATGCAGTTTAGGATCACAAAGCCAAAAGTGTAAATGCTCTGCCTCCTATGACAACCCCAGAGAGTTGCATACTGGTTATCCATGACCTACTACTGGTTATCCAGGACCTACCTACCACCTGCAGACATGTGGGCACATCCAGCCCCATCCAGAGCTTTCATGGTTCAGACAGATGTGGAATCCCATCAACTTCTCCCCATCCCCCACTCAACAGGTTGGTTCTAACTTTCAGGTCATCGCATGGTTGCCTCAGTTGCTCTCAAATCATTTGGGTGCTGGTGCAACTCTTCCCTGAAAAATCCATGTGCTGGGGCTTCCCTGGTGGCGCAGTGGTTGAGAATCTGCCTGCCAATGCAGGGGACACGGGTTCGAGCCCTGGCCTGGGAAGATCCCATATGCCACGGAGCAGCTAGGTCTGTGAGCCACAACTACTGAGCCTGCGCGTCTGGAGCCTGTGCTCCGCAACAAGAGAGGCCGCGACAGTGAGAGGCCCGCGCACCGCGATGAAGAGTGGCCCCCGCTTGCCGCAACTAGAGAAAGCCCTCGCACAGAAACGAAGACCCAACACAGCCATAAATAAATAAATAAATAAACTACATTCCTTTAAAAAAAAAAAAAAAATCCATGTGCTATGGTCCGATTCACACAATGTTTCCTGAGGATGACACTTGCTAAGATGCCCCAAGGAGAGGGCCCAGTGTTTCCCTACAAAAGCAAGAAGCCTGGTCTCCCTTTTGGCAGACTGGGACAGGCATCTGTTCCAGGAGTAATTTCTCTTGACTTTCAACCTTCAGAAATTCACTGCAGCACTTTCCCCCAAGAGAAGAAGGTTAATGCCAACAGGTCCAGGGGAAGTATCCATGTTCACCATTCTAGCTGGATTTTATAACATCCCATCAGCAAACTATCTTTATAACATCAGTTGGTCCTTGTTTCTGAGACTGCAATGACACAAAAGGAAAAAGTCTGGGCACAAAGGAAATTGTTTATCTTTCTAGTTTCATTCCTAAGCCTCTAGTGGATCTTAGCCATTATCTCGAATCCCAGATCCTGTTGAACCCACTTTTTTGGTAAACATTGGGACCTCTGGAAATCCTGTCTTTTTGTTGAGCTATTTGATGGAGAAGCAAGCTCTCCACATGCCATCCTATCTCTAGATATTTCCAGGCCTGGTTGAATCTGCAAATAGAGTACAACATCTGAGTTTATAGTGACAATAGTTGGAAATCCCAGCACTAATCAGCATGGGAGGTGCATGGAACAATGTGACAGAGGGCTTCTAGGAGGCAGCACTTAAAATACCAGGCATGTCAGCAAAAGGAAAGTCTGTGGCAGGTAGCAGGCCCCAGGCAGCGTTAAGGATCAAAGGCAAGACTCCTGTCTTTTAAGGGAATAATTGTCTCACAAACAAAAGATTGGGTCTGAGCCTCTGGGGGGTATGAAAATGTAAGGAATGAGCCCCAAGGAGTGGCACAGAGTTTAGCGATCTCAATCAGGTTGAAAACTGAGCTTGGGTTTTAAGAAATAGGCAGTTGCTCAATAATCAAAACTGGTGTGTGCTGTTGGTGGGAATGTAAATTGATACAGCCACTATGGAGAACAGTATGGAGGTTCCTTAAAAAACTGAAAATAGAACTACCATACGACCCAGCAATCCCACTACTGAGCATATATCTGGAGAAAACCATAATTCAAAAAGACACATGTGGGCTTCCCTGGTGGCGCAGTGGTTGAGAGTCTGCCTGCCAATGCAGGGGACATGGGTTCGAGCCCTGGTCTGGGGGAATCCCACAGGCCGCGGAGCGACTGGGCCCGTGAGCCACAACTACTGAGCCTGAGCGTCTGGAGCCTGTGCTCCGCAACAGGAGAGGCCGCGATAGTGAGAGGCCCGCGCACCGCGATGAAGAGTGGCCCCCGCTTGCCGCAACTAGAGAAAGCCCTCACACAGAAACGAAGACCCAACACAGCCAAAAATATAAAAAAATAATAAATAAATAATAAATTAAAAAATTAAAAAAAAAAAAAAAACACACATGCACTCCAGTGTCCACTGCAGCACTATTTACAATAACCAGGACATGGAAGCAACCTAAGTGTCCATCAACAGATGAATGGATAGAGAAGATGTGGCACAAATATACAATGAAATATTACTCAGCCATACAAAGAAATGAAATTGAATTATTTGTAGTGAGGTGGATGGATGTAGAGTCTGTCATACAGAGTGAAGTAAGCCACAAAGAGAAAAACAAATACGGTATGCTAACACATATATATGGAATCTAAAAAAAAGAAAAAAAAGGTTCTGACGAACCCAGGGGCAGGACAGGAATAAAGACGCAGGCGTAGAGAATGGACTTGAGGTCATGGGGAGGGTGTAGGGTAAGCTGGGATGAAGTGAGAGAGTAACATTGACATATATACACCACCCAATGTAAAATAGATAGCTAGTGGGAAGCAGCCACATAGCACAGGGAGATCAGCTTGGTGCTTTGTGACCACCTAGAGGGGTGGGATAGGGAAGGTGGGAGGCAGGCGCAAGAGGGAGGGGATATGGGGCTATATATCATAGCTGATTCACTTTGTTATACAGCAGAAACTAGCACAACATTGTAAAGCAATTATACTCCAATAAAGATGTTAAAAAAATAAAACAAAACAAAGAACAGTACAGAAAAAACAAACAAAAAACCTGGTGCATGTTTCAGACCCAGAAAATGTTGAGCTGATGCTATATCCCAGGCTTGTGGTAAAGAGCAGGGTTTTTCAACTGTTATTGTACATTCAATGATTAACCTGAGGATCTTTTGAAAAATGCAGATTCCGATTCAGCAGATCTGGAATGGGTTCTGATCATCATTACTAACAAGCTTTCAGGTGATGTACATGCTGCTGATCTGTGGACCAAACTTTTTTTGCCTTATTTTTTGTTATTGTTGATTTTTAAAAATTCTTGGAATATTTTTAGATTTACAGAGAAGTTGCAAATATAGTACAGAGTGTTCCCATATACTGTTCATCCCACTTCGCTAACATCAATATCTTACATCATAGGGTACATTTGTCAAAACTAAGAAATGAACATTGGTACAATGCTAGTAACTAAACTATAGACTTTATTCAGTTTTTCTCCAGTTTTTCCACTAATGTCATTTTCTGTTCCAGGATCCAATTCAGGATCCCACATCGTGTTCAGTTGTCATGTCTCCTTATTTTCCTCCAATCTGTGACAGTTTCTCAGTTTTTCCTTGTTATTCAAGACCTTGACAGTCTTGGAGAGTATTTTGTAGAATGTCCCTCAGTTTTTCTTCACATGTCTGACACTTCCTAATGATTAGATTCGGGTTATGGGTCTCTAGGAAGAAGACCACAGAGGTAAAGAGCTTCTCATATCAGGGGGCACATGACATTAGCAAGATTTAACAAAGAGGATGTTAAACTTGATTACGTGGTTAAAGTGATGCCCACCAGGTTTTTAAAATTACTATTTTCCCCTTTCCAGACTCTTCTTTGGAAGTGAGTCTAAATGTGGGCAATGGTTCTCAAATTTGAGCACTCTCCAGAATCACCTGGAAGACTTGTTAAAACATCGATGACTAGGCCCCTTTCCCATTTCTGATTCAGCAAGCCTGGGGTGGGGCCCAGGAATTTGCATTTCTACAAGTTCCCAGGTGATGGTGATGTTACTGATCCAGGGACCACACTTCGAGACTCCGAGAACTACTGGTCTGGCACATTTGTCCTTCATTTCTGAGCCATATGCTTGACTAGATTCACCTGGGAGAAATTCTAAATTCATATTGTCAGGTCTGGTCCCTGGCAATTTGGATTGAGAAAATCTAGGGTGGCACACATGAGTTGGCATTTTTACAAATGCAAGTGAACCTTGGGAACCACTGAAGTTCATGCTACTTTACTGGTGAATGTGTCACTGTGGCCTCAGGACAATGCTAAGGCAGCAGATGGGTTTCAAACAGCTCCAACTGTGGGAAGAAATGGGCAGGAGAGCCTGGGAACCCAGCAGGGTCTGAATCATCGGCCTTCTGCCTGCCTGGCTCTGACCTTGCTGTCTTTCTTCATCCCCCCAGGAAGCCTCTCTATTATTTTGATTTGTCCAAATCACATGACTGCTCAGAAGTGGACAGCACTCAACTCTAAGACCAGCCTAAAGCTAGCAATCTGCTGAAATTCTGAAACAGAATAAAGCACAACATAGTACTGTTTTCTAGTGTCAAGTAATTTATTTTATTGTCTAAATCTTATATCCTTCAATGTTCACCCAAAAGAAGTTGTATGATTCTGAATATTTCAAGAGAAAACTGGCGGGAGGCGGCAGGGGAAGATGAAAAAACTAGAGAAATAAGGAAAATGTTTTTCTTACTTGAACTGAGGAAAAAAATTTAATTTATATAATTTTATTATATAATTGTACTATTATTTACTACTTATATTTAGCTTTTTATTCTATTATCAAAATTACTATATTATTATTATTATCTATATAAAGTTACATCTATCCTTGGTAAATAAGATGATAACTTTTAACTGACCAAAACCAAAATCCAGTAAAATAAAAACAATAAGTTTAAATGTCATTTTGTATAATTAAATAAACTCCTTATTTTAAACATAAACTGTCCAAGATCTTTAAAAATTAGTTTCTCCCTTTACTAGTTTCCTAGGGCTACAATAACAAATCCTCACAAGCTGGTAGCTTAAAATGAGAGAAATTTATTCTCTTAGAGTTTTGAAGTCCAGAAGCATGAAATTAAGGTGTTGACAGCCTTCTGGAGGCTCTGAGGAAGAATCCACGCCCTGCCTCTCTCCTAGCTTCCTGTGGCTGCTGGTAGTACTTGGCTCATGGCCACCCTCCAATTTCTGCCTCACTTGATCTTCACATGACCTTTTCCTCTGTCTCTGGGTCTCAGATCTGTCTCTCCTTCTCTTATAAAGACATGTGTCATTGGATTTAGGGCACACCGTAAATCCAGGATGATCTCATCTTGAAATCCTTAGTTTAATTACATCTGCAAAGACCCTATTTTTAAACAAGTTCACATTCACAAGTACTGGGGGTTAGGACTTGGACACATCTTTTTTTGGGGGGGGGTCATAATTCAACTACTACACTTCCTAACCCCTACTAAAAAATATTGAACAAATGTGTGAAGAAGGGTGCCATGTTATTGCTTGCTTGTGTGTCCGTGTGCCTTATTCCATTCAGTTCTGTCTGCTGTTTACCTCCACCTACTCTTTTGAACAGTAGGGGCAATGTAGAAACACCCTGAGTCTCCCAAATGGCCAAGTCACCAGTCTTTTTCCGTTGTCCTTGAGCAGCACACACTGAGGGGGTGACCAAAGAGGGCTGCCTTCCCGCGTTCCATAAACACCCTGCAAAACCCAACTAATATAAGAAGAGAGCCATGTAACTCTTTAGATCACTACCTTCTGTTTGCTACAGCACCTAAACTGTTTGTAGTAGACTTTTCCTATTGTCAATACATTTTCCTTTAAAAAATTATTAAAGATTTTTTTCTTACAATATAGTTTTAATCTAAGTGCATTAGAGGTGCATGAAAAATCTGAAGGCTCAACATCACTAAGGTCACTAAAAGGGTGGGATACTCAGGGTTATTTCTGCAGAAAGCTTTCGAATTTAACACAACCCTTACTCATTTGAGGTTAGACTCATGAAGAGGCAGACGGCAGGGCAGCTTTTTTATCCTGTTTCTTTCCTAATCAATGAATTTTAAACTCTTGTGTCCTTCTGCCTTGTAGCATTCCAAGCAATTTTTAAAATATTTCATTTGTATTTACTGATAACTATCTGCCTCACATGACTTTTGTAAAATGAGCTTGGCTTTTTATATTAAATTTTCTGTTGGCATTATCTGTGAAATAATTATAAAAGTGTGTTTTCTTGATGAAAAAGCTGTGGTAGGCAAAATGTTATCCACCACTCTTGTATCCCAAGCAAAGAAAGCCTACAAACACAATAGTTGTTATGATCCTGAGATTTAAATAGTCACACTTGAGACTCTAAAATGGGGTTAGCAAACATTTTTCTATAAAGGGCCAGACAGTAAATATTTGAGGCTTTGCGAACCATGTGGTTTCTGTCACAACTACCCCACTCTGCTGTTGTAGCCTGAAATTAGCCATAGATAATAAGTAGGGCTGTGTTCCAATAAATCTTCACCTATAGGTGGTGGCTGGATTTGGTACATAGATCATAGCTTGCCAACCCCTGCTCTAAAATAGCAAACGGTTCTCCACACTTTTACCATACAGAGAGATCTCCATGTGGAAACATTGGAGAATTTAGCATAATTTCAGATTCTCTTTCATAATGCTGGAAACATTTTGCACATCTCTTTCATTCACCATTATACACCCAGTGCCTAGTACGGGGGTCTTTCATTTAGCAGGCACTCAAAAGTTTATTGAATGAATAGCAAATGAGTGAAGCCTGAGTTTTTCTTGTATGCCAGTCTCTGAAGAGTGTGCACTATGCCTTGTCCAGCTCCAATGCAATTCAAATCACGTATATATGAAATCTAAAATAAAAAAAAAAATGGTTATGAAGAACCTAGGGGCAGGACAGGAATAAAGACGCAGACATTGAGAATGGATATATATATATATATATATATATATATATATATATATACTACCAAATGTAAAATAGATAACTAGTGGGAAACAGCCACATAGCACACGGAGATCAGATCCGTGCTTTGTGACCACCTAGAGGGGTGGGATAGGGAGTGTGGGAGGGAGGAAGATGCAAGAGGGAGGAGATATGGGAACATATGTATATGTATAACTGATTCACTTTGTTATAAAGCAGAAACTAGCACACTATTGTAAAGTAATTATACTCCAATAAAGATGGTAAAAAAAAAACAAAAACAAATTGCTTAGCTGAAATAACTCAAGTTCAATATTTCAAAACACTGGAAACTCTTGTGTGGTGGGGTTCTCCTCTCTCCTTCTCTGCAGGAATATGATAAGCTCTGTACTTCTGTGATGGATCAATATCGTTACAATCCCTTTCTGTAAAAAGAGAACCAATATTTATATCTATATATCTGTATTACATCTATGTCAATCAATCAGTTGGCTCATTGATAGCAATGGGGAAATGGGGATGATGAGACTGAAGCAAAATAGGGGCCGGGTGGCAGCACTTGACTGCCAAAGCCAGGGCGTTGCAGCTAAGGGGGCTTGACTTGGAGGGCGTTGTGGAGACGATTAATAGAACATGGCGCCCCTAAAGGCAAAATAGATGAATAACCAATGGGAGTACTGCTTAATCCATACAATCAAAAGAAGGCAAGAATAGATGAACAGTAGGCTGAGGGTGGTCACCCCCATAGAAATTCATGATCCTTTGCCCAGATCTCAGACCTCAGGCAGTTTTCAGACCCAGAAACCATTGGCTGAAGAGGTGACTAAGTCCATAGGAGGAAGAATCTTGAAATACCATGGGAAAAATATAATATGTTAATTTCCCCCATTTTCCTCAAAAAGACCTACGGTAATTCAGCTGAGAAAATACACACTGGGGAAAGAGGAATATCCAAATATTTTGAGGGTACTGGATCTGAATTAACATTGATTCACAGAGTTCCAAACATCATATTAGAGAGGAGGCATACTGGGGCCAAGTAATAAACAATATCCTGGTCAGAGTCTGGCTCTCAGTAGGTCCAGTAGGTCTGTGGACCCAGCCAGTGGTCACCTCCCCAGTCCCTGAATGTAGAATTGGGATTGATGTAGGTGGCTGTTGGAGTAGCCTGCATCTTGAATTCTTCTCATTCAAACCAAATGAGCTATCATAGTGAGAAGGTGATGTGGAATCTTTTGAAACTGCACCTCTACTCTCCCATCCCTTCTATCCCCATCCCCTTGTCAGTCCTGGCTAAGATGGTGAATCCAAAAATATTGCATTTGGAGGTGGTGATGAAGAGGAATGGTAGAAATTAATGCTGCTCTAAAGGATCTTAAGAATGCAAGGGATAGTGGTCCATATCACAGCTCCATTTAATTCACCAGTCTCACCACTGTACAAACCAAATGAATCTTGGAGAATGACTGTAGGCCACAGCAAGCTCAAATAATAGCCCCAATTGTTGCTACTGTGCTAGATGTGCTACCTTTGCAAGAGCAGATTAATATGGCCTCAGGTACATGGCATGCAGACAGGGATTTGGCATTTTTTTTCTGTCCCAATCAGGAAAGATCAGAATCTGTTTGCAATTACATAGAACTGATAGCAATATACATTTACAGGTTCGTCTGGGGCTACATTACCTCCTACTCTCTGTCAGATAATATACAGGCTGTCTGGACATCCTGTGCAACCTTGTGTTGATTAGGAGGGTGAGCAAGAAGTGGCTAGCATACTGGAGGTGTTGGTAAGACACAGGGATTGCCAAGTATGGGAGTTAAAGTTGGTGACAACTGAGGGAACCTCCACTGTTGTAAAGTGTTTAGTGATCCAGGTGGGTCAAGGGCAGGTGAAGACATCTCTTCCATAAGACAAATTGCTGCATCTTACCTTTCTACCAGAAAGAAGGAAAAAGAATTCCTGGTAGGATGCTTTGGCCTATGATGCCAACATATCCTACATCTAGGAATGTGTTCCAGCCCATATACTGGGTGACAAGTAAATCTCCCTGCTTTGAGTGAGGCCTGGAACAGGAAGTCAGGGCTGCAATGCAAGCAGCCCTGCTGCTTGGGCCAGATGATCTGGCAAACCCTATGCTGTTGGAGGGGTTAGTGACGGGAAAAGATCCAGTGTGGCACATAGGTGAAGCCTGGGTGGGAGCGGCCAACACAGACCTCTGGCATTTGGGAACAAGGCCATGCCATCTGCAACGGAAATTTATATGTTTTTTGAAAAAGAGTTCCTGGTGTGTTAAGGGGGCTGAGTAGAGACAGAATTCTTGATTATAGGACACCAAGTAACCATGGGTCTGGTACTGTCCATTACGATCTGGGTTCTGTCAGACCCACAGAGTCATAAACTCAGGCAGACCCAGCAGCAATTCAACATGAGATAGAGATTGTGCAACTGGGTTCGAGGCTAAGCAAGACCAGAAGACATGAGGTAACTGCATGAGCAGGTAGCCCAGACCATGTCACCCACCACAGAAGTACCAGCACCCACCCCCTCAGATCGTTCCTAGAACTGGGGTGTGGGGGGGAGAGGGGTGTCTTGTGTGACCAGCGGAAGCAGTGGGAGAAGCCTGGACATCTGTTATGGATAGCTCAGCTCAGCGAGTGGATGCAGGCTGAAAGTGAGCAGTGGTTTGATTATACTCAGGTTGGGAGGGTGCTTGAAAACCAGTGGTGAGAAAAATCGTCCCCATGGACAAAGCTCAGAGTGGTGCTCCTGTGACTAATTTTGTGTGGAGGGAGCAGTGGCCTGAGATGAGAATATACACATCCTCGTGGGTAGAGGGAATACAGTCTGATAGGCTGGTCAGGGGTTTGAAGGAAAAGGACTAAAAAATTGGAGACAAAGAAGTTTGGCATAAAGGAATATGGATGTACTTACAGGAAAGGGGATAATGTGTAAAGATCTTTAATACACATATTAATGGACACCAGAAAGGCTTCATCACAGAAAAGGCAGGAACAACCAATCAGACGCATGACTAGGCCAGTGTACATTGGCCGGTCTTTGAACTGACACAATGATCACAGGAACGGAGGGACCACGGGGGCAGAGTTAGAGGCTGTGCCTGGGCTCTGGTCCATCGACATCTTTGAACGCCTAACCTGCCAGCAATGGACACAAACGCTGAGCTCCCAAAGTGACTTCTTCGAGGAGATGATTTTCTATAGGTGATTTTCCTTATGTTGGGGGATTAATGTGCATCCAACATATGAGGCAACAGAGTGGACATTTTCTTGAAAAATCCAAGGAATTTTAACATCTTTGGTGCCTAATTTTAATCTCATTAGTACCTTCATAGGTGAGTCATTTCCTGGAGTCAGCCTCATGCCTATTCAATTGAGTGGGCATAACTTTACAAATTGTACACTTTAATGTAAAAAAAAAAAAAAATCATAACGTTGAACTGCCTAACACAGGAAAGGAAGAAAAACAGAAAAAAACTATAGTATCTTTTCCAATTCTAGTTAGGACATTAACTCAACGGTGTCTGCAAAATTGCTTAGCCTCATATTAGGTGTATAATCCTAGCTGTTCCATAAATGTTTGTTGAATAATTTTCGGTAAGACCATTGGCCTGGATAAGTGTCTTTGCGGATATTTAGATAGTGGACATTTAACATTTTAATGGGAATTGTTATAGAACGTTGTATTTCCTTTCCTGTCTTAAAAAGATTTTAATTAATTTCACTTTTTCTTAATAACTCTGTGTCAGAATATGGACATCAAGCACTGCCTGGAATTAACAATGATGTCCTTGGGGCTGATGGTATGTGTAAGGCTGTGCTTGTTTTGTAAGTTATCCTTTAGAGACTCCTCTTCTCTAGTTGGTGTATTTACTATTATATTTCATTTCCTCTGTTCTGATTCCTTACAGCTAGATATCCATGGACATCAAAGTGTTACAGTCAAGGTTGAAAGGAGCAGAATTTAGCCTAGATTAAGGGGGATTTACTAAGAAGATATTTGGTGTTCCCGTGGCAATGACGACTATCTAAGCTTATGCGAAATTGAGCTGGCATATGGAAAAGCATCAATAACAAGTCTCTGTGTATTTGTGTATATAACACGATCTCTTTGCTTCTTTTTATTTTATTTTTTATTTTTAATTGAAGTATAGTTGCTGTATTTCCTTCCTTTTTTTCCTGCTTCATTCTCTTGCTCAATATGTACATGACTTAAAATGATTGTTCTAGCCCTGACTAAACTTAGCTTTTTGGTTCAAATGCCAAATGCCATCTATGAAGTCTCTCTGGTTTTTAGTTCAAAGTATCAAAACTGAGAATATGATAAGCTCGCTAAACAGCTGATAAATTGGCTTTTTTTCCAGATCATTCTTGCTCAGAGAAAGAGAGAGAAAGAGCTGGAGCTTAGGGGTCCTGTGGCATAAACACAGTTGCCTAGGTTTATCCCTTACACATTGCTCTGTGTGTGCAGCAGTTCTTAGGGAAGGAACTAGAGAGAATTTGTAACATCCAGGTTTGATCCTAAATTAGAGATGGAAAAGTTATATCTAGTCCTGCTGAAATCTGTACCATGTTCCATTTTCATCCTGACTTACTTACATTTGAGACAGCTTTCTGACTTTGGATGGTTTGATGGGAAGATGACAAGGATTAGGGTGTCTTATTTTTTTCCCTGACTTTTCTGCACTATCTACCAGAATTGTATTAAAAACAGGTTCCAACACTATTTCAGGGAACATACTCATTCATATGATGCTATTTTTCTTTAAAGTCAACTTAGGCAGAATGGTTGATCGGTTCCAGGGAACATGGAAATCCATTCCTTGTGAAAATTTTGAAGAATATATGAAAGAACTGGGTGAGCCATATTTACTTGCATATCATAGCCAGTAAAAATGGGAGCTTTGATAGCAGAGAACTTGCTCTGTGTGAACTCCTCCCTTCAGTTTTTCACACAGAAACAATAAATATTAATTTAGCACCTAGATACAGTTCTGTGTAAAACTGGTTGAAATTGACATAACCCCTCCTCTCATATAATTGACCATGGATTTACATAGATAAAACGTGCATGTGCCATGTACTAAATGGCAAATGATTTCAATAAATGATTTTAAACAAAAAGTCACAATTATTTAAAAAAATGATCATTTTGCAAACATTTGCTCTAAATTTTCTGAGGATTTGCAGAATAGATCTTGTGTTCCAGTTTCTGATGGCTGCTGGCATTCCTTGGCATGTGGCCACAACACTTCAGTCTTTGCTCCTATTGTCACATTTTCTCCTCTTCTGTAGTTTAATATCCCTCTTCCTCTTCTTACAAGGAAAATTTCTTCTTATACAGAAATTTGTGACTATATTTAGGGTCCACCTGGATAATCCAAGGTTATCTCCCTATTTCAAGATCCTTAAATTAGCCATATTTGCAAAACCCCCTTTGGCATATAAAGTAACATTCACCGGTTCCAGGGACTAGGACGTGAGTATCTTTGGGAACAATTTTCCAACCTGTCACATCTTGCCATCATGTTTCACAATATGAATTCCATGAACCATGTTACAGTGTCTCCCCAAT
Source organism: Balaenoptera ricei (assembly GCF_028023285.1). NCBI lineage: Eukaryota > Metazoa > Chordata > Mammalia > Artiodactyla > Balaenopteridae > Balaenoptera > Balaenoptera ricei. The sequence continues at coordinate 57,886,115 of NC_082655.1, forward strand.
GTATCTTCTCTTAGAAATTTAACTTAAGTATTGAAGTATATGTAATACTATTTCCATAGAATATACACCTACATGTACTGCACAAAGTTGTGTGTGCAATGATGTTCACTACAGCATTATTTGTAATACCAACAAAAAAGGAAACAACAAAATGCCCATCAATAAGGGGACAGATAAATAAATATTAGTATTAGTATGTATAGAATTTTTAATAGTGGTAATGGTTGTATAACATCGTGAATGTACTTAATGTCACTTAATTGTACACTTTAAAATGGTTAGAATGGTAAATTTTATGTTATATGTATTTTACCACAGTAAAAATACATAATAGAAAAAACAAACATGTGAACATGTAAGAATGTAAGGGAAGAAATAAAGATCTGGAAGAATCCTTTAAACTGGGAGAAGAGTTTGAGGAAACCACACCAGGTGGCCATAAAACTAAGGTGAGACCTTCAACACTCTTTCAGATAAATTTCATAAGAATGTTAATTTTGAAATCATCCCAAGTAAGTAAGCAGTTATAGCAAACATATCTAAAGTCTGTGTTAGATTAATTTGGGGCTTAAGCTTAGGTCTGAGGATCTCAAATTTTAATACACACATAAATCTCTCAGGATGTTTGTAAAAAATACTTACTTCTAGGTCTCATCCCAGAGGCTCTGATATCTGGGGCAAGTACCTGAAAACTGTATTTTTAACAATTCTGATGCAGATGCTTAGCAGAACACATTTTGAGAATTACTTCTTTAGATTGTTCTCTCAGAAACAGAACGTCTACCTTTCTATTTTGCAGCAGTTTTCCACACATAGAATTACAATGAATAAAACTTGTATTAGCCAGTATAGGTGAGGTCATATCAATCACAGTAACAAATTATCCACAAGTTCTCAGTGGCTTACGCATTTGGAGTTCTAACTCATAGTACATATTCAGTGTTGTGGTGGAGTTGGGGAAGTTTCTGTGTAGGGGGGAGAAGGTGGCAAGAAATGGAGGCATATGGTACTTGCCCCTCTTAATTTCTCCAGGGCCCAAGCCAAAGGAGGTTCAACTATCTTTTAGTTGGACCATCTGAAGTTTGTGTTCTCAGTCAACAAGATAGAGAAAGACACACTGGGCTTTTTATTGCCTCAGCCTGGAAGTGACACACACAGTTTCACTCATCTTATGGGCTCCAAATTGAATACACAATTTATATTACACTATTTATATTTTTTTGTTTATTGTCTGTTCCCCCAAACTAGAATGTAAGATCTTCAAAGAAAGGATTTCTTGTCTGTTCTGTTTTACAGAACCCACTGTTTGTTACATAATGTTTGCTTGATAAATATTTATCATTTGAATGAATACACTCAATAGAGGATTGTTAAACAATATGGAGGGTGAGGTCCTGACAAAAGGAACTGAATACCACATTATCAGATAGTTCTTAAATAATATGAGACTTCAAATTCCTGTATAATATCAAAGGGAAGAAGAATTTTGACCAAAAATGTTTAATAAAGATGCCTATAGTAAATTAAAAATCTACTAGAATAAAAAGGCTGAAAAATATAGGAGAGCAGAAAGAAAATTTGGTGACCATCATTATCTCTGTCACGGGACAGACTGTAAATAATTTTGTAGAAGGCCCAACTTGGTAGATGTGTAAACTCTGAGATGTGTGCTTCCCGATGATTATATACTATGGTATTGCACTAGAGTAGAGTTTAATCAGAGATATCTCTAAACTTTGTGGAGCAAGATGCAGACTCTGGCTCAGAACTGCTTGAGTGTGAATCCTACCTCTGCCACCAATCAACCATGTGACTTTGGGCAAGTCACAGACTCTTGCTGACTCAGTCTTTTCATTTGCAGAAGGGGATTATTACAGTACTTATGTCATAAAATTGTTGTGAGGATTACATGGGTTAATATATTAATACTCTTGAAGAGTGCCTCACACAATAAATAGTGCTACATAAGTGGTAGTTACTGTTGTTGTGATTATTATTATCATTATTTTTATTGTGTTGGCCAAAAAGTTCGTTCGAGTTTTTCCATAAGCTGTTACGGAATATATTGTTGAGGTAAGAAGAGGAAATGTGATCTTACAGTAGGGGTTTGAATTAGCTTCATGTGCATTTTTAAGGTTGAAACTTACCTGTGATTCTTTATGCAGAAAGATAATACTTGGCCTATACAATAAACTATTTTTAAAAATCTTTACTTACTCAAGATATTTTGTTTTCACTCTTATAAAACTTTTTCTATCCCCAGAAAAATCAGCCAACAAATTTATTGTTGACAGAGTCTTAAAATAAATGGAATTGTAAACACCATTCTAAAGCTACCTGAGAGTATCACAACAGCTGAAAAGAATTTGGCACCTGATAAAATTTTAGAGTTCAAATATGGCAGTCTGAGCTGAATTTGGTCTTGCCTGTTTTTCAGAGTACGGTAACCTTAGATGATGACTCTTTGATTCAGGTTCAGGACTGGGTTGGGAAAGAGACCACCATCAGGAGGGAGCTAGTAGATGAGAAAATAGTGGGGGTGAGTGAGCTGTTTCTCATTATTTTTTTCACTTACTCCAACACCTATATGTAAAATCACTCAGATAGTTTGTTCTAAAACAGTGGTAGTGAATGTAATTTTTCTTTTCCTCTTGCTTTATAAGAATGGGAGAGGGGGAATGTTGGCAGATAAATGTATGATCATAAAGATTATAAAATGTGCAAGGATTGAGAAAATAAAAAACTAGAGAGAATTTTAAAAATTGTCTTGCTTAATTCTTTGATTGGCGTGGAAGTGAAAACAAGCATGTATTTGTGCAAGAAAGATTTCAACAGGGACTGAGAGTTGTTGCTGATCCTCTGCGCCACACCAGGATGAATTTCTTAGCGTTTTCCAGATCAACACCAACCAAAAGCATGAAAAGGAAATTTAAACTAGGGAAGCAAAGCTTACGTGTTGTCTGTTTGATGTCTGGATCAATTGACACAAATAAAAACTAACATTTATGTGGCTACGATGTCGCCATGTTTTCATGTATTATTTACCCAATTTTCATAATAGTCCTGTCAAATAAGATTATTTAGCCCACTTAACAGGTGAGAAAATTAAGAGTCAGACACTGACTTACCTAAGGATATTTGGCCAGGAAAATGTGGTGGTGCTGGGATTAAAATCCACATTGGCTTAATTCCAAAGTCTATACTTTTTTGAGTCTATCCTGCTCCCTCTCAGGACGGCTTCCCAGGTCATCTTTCTCACTTGTACAAAGTGGAGGGAAATACGTCCATGATTCTTCTCTTCCCAAACCCCACCTCCACCAAAATGAATAAAATAATTTTGGACATAATATAAAATAGTTCTTTCTAAGGGAATATGCAAGAATTGTGTGAAGTTAAAAAAAAAAATCTATCCTCATTTCTTAACATAAGAATATTTTTCTTTCATCAATGAAGAGTATATTTCATTATAAAGTAAGAAGTGGAAGACTAAGGATAATTGATTTTATTGATGACATTCATCACTAAACAGATAGGTTTTACAGCTCATTAGAAAAAATACTAGATTCAGAATCCAAAGACATGGATTTCCATATCTGCCTTCAGTACTTATGTGACTTTGGAAAAGTCATTCATCCTTTCCAAGATTCAGCTTTCAAAATGTAGAAAATGTTTTCTTTTTTTTTTTTTTTTCTTTTGGAGAGAATTAAATACCATCATGTACATATCAATGTTCTGAAAACCATGAAATACTGTATTGATGTAAATTATTATTTGAAAAATATAGAGTATGTAAAACTCTACAAAAATACCTCAGTGTAGGCATTTAAAAATGTTTTAATGGAGATTTCAAATTCCTATAAATATGCTTTTTTATATATATAATATACAAATATATATATATACACACACATTTATATACCATATGTCATGTGTAACATATATATGATTTGCCATGTATATACATATATATACTCTTACTCTAAGTAGAATGTTACTTTATCACAAGTAAAATATTGTTTCATTAGTGCCAAATCTCATATATGTATATATGGCAAAATCACTCAGCCAATACTTATGATTTATGGTTGTCTATAAAGATCTCTTTTCCAGATTTTTAAGGAATGTATGGATGGATAGTAGTTTATATTTTTCTAAATGCCAATTTCACCAACAGTACTGAAATGTCTTATCCTTTGTTTGCCTTCTAGGAAAGTGCTGTGAACAATGTTGTCTGCACTTGAACATATGAGAGAGTACAAACAAACTCAGTCTCAAACTCTTAGGCACTCTCAAACTGTGATCCAAACTGCCGAGGCTGTTTAAATAAAAATATTATGACCGCTAATATGAGAGAACCTTTGCACAAACATCAACAATTTTGTTTGCCCTGTCGAATATGTCTGTGTCTAATAGTACCTTGGCATTGGCAGCTATGAGAAACCAGGATGATACATTCTATTTAAATCAGGGCTGCTATAATATATTCGGGCAGACACTTCATGCTGATTTTTTTTTCTCACTGGACATGTGTTAATCTTTTAAATTCAACATGATCTGAACTATATTGGGAAAATAATACTAATTTTTTAATAAACTAGTTGGGACATAGTGTAACTCACAGGTTATATCTCAGCTGTATGTGGAAGGGTAATAAACAGGTTTGGAACCAGAGAAATAACTGATAATCTAATATAATACCAAACTATTTTTACAGAAAACACGATAGTCACTACCTCCATCACTGAAAACCAACACGAAGGAAAATATTCTATTTTATTAGCAGCAAATAAAATAGGCCAGAGAGAGATTTTAGAAACCATGTGGACTCATCCTTTATCTTATAGATAGAGAAACAGGCCCAAATTGATAAATTATACATGTCACTATCACCCCAACGGTTTCAGGAAGAACTGGAAATAAGAATCCATGTTTCCTAATTATTTACCTCACAGTCATAATAAAGGGAATTTAGGTAGAAACAGGTTCACAGTGTATAGTTATGAATCAAATACAACACTACATCAAACTAAGGAATACACAAGCTTCCCTTCATCTTAAAATGTGTGGCAGGATGCCACAGCTAAGTCCAGGTGAGGACGTGGGGTCTGACCATTTGAACTTGTGGCCTGTCACTACTTATTTGCCTGCATTGATCTATACATGATGGCACTCCGGAGAAGTGAGAAAAGTGCTTGCTTATTGTGGGTGTACTGAAATGATGCAGAAGACAATGCAAGGCATAGAAAAACATTCTCTGAGTTTCCTGGACTGGACAGAGGAAGGAGTCCAGACAGAGGCTGAAAGAGTGGTTCCCCTGGGGCCGGGTAGGTTGTGAAGGTGGGCGGCTCTGTGGCAGGGCCCAGGTAACAGCTTGCTGCACAGACATGGGAAAGAGCCTTCTCCCCATTGGAAAGGACCAGCACCGCTCTGACACCTCAAGGGTCAGTGGCTATGGGACCTTCACAAACAGTGCTTCTGTCTTTGGTATGAGGGTTCCTTGTCTGCATTAGCAAGGGGTAGTCTCACAGGCAGTAGGAGCCCATGCAGGAAGCCTTGAGGTGAAGCGACAGGTATCAGGTACAAGCAGAACACAGGACACCCTGATGACTCCCAGGCATTTGGATATGGATGTTAATATGATTTTATTTGTCAACAATCTGATGAAGTCTACAGACTTTAGGGTACTCCAAACACACACACACGCACACACACACACACACACACACACATACAAATACAACTGAAGCAAGCATAATTTTTCAGGGGAGGTTAACAGCCCACCTTCTTCTCATCCCTTCACCTGACTGAAAATCATTAAAATAGAAGGCCACTCACACTGGCTAATGGACATGGAATATCCCTCAGGTATGGTTGGGCAATCCATCCAAAACCAAATCCATCAAGACTACCACTGCTCTAAGGTGATGTTGTAATTCAGGATTTATTGCACATTCCAGGCATTGCGTGAGAACTGGTGATGGAAGGAGAGCTAAGTCATGTTCACTGTCCTTGATTGACTCGGAGGAAAAGGGATCTGTTGGAAAGTATCATATCAGGCACGCTAACCTCAGGGAATTTATCAATATAAATACAGATGGTTCATGATTTTTCACCTTTCAGTGGTGTGAAAGAGATACACATTCAGTAGAAACTGTACTTCAAATTTTGAATTTTGATCTTTTCCCCAGGCTAGTGATATGCATTTTGATACTCTCCCATGTTGATAGGCAGGGCAGCGAGTCTCATCTCTGTCAGCCACGGGATCAAGAGGGGAAACAACCAATATATTTACAATCCTCTGTACCCACACAACCATTCTGTTTTTCACTTTCAATACAGTATTCAATAAATCACACGAGATATTCCATACTTTATTATAAAATGGGCTTTATGTTAGATGAATTTTGCCCAACTATAAGCTAATGTAAGTGTTCTGAGCACATTTAAGGTAGGCTAGGCTAAGCTATGATGTTTGGTAAGGTAGATGTATTCAGTGCATTTTTGACATGATGTTTTTGACTTATGATGAGTTTACCAGCATGTAACCCTATCATAAGTCAAGGAAGGTCTGTAACAGATTATAAAACAAATGTTTCCACCTAGAAAAAGGAAGATCTAATACCACTTTCTTGGTGAATAACTTTCTTGCTCAGGGGGAAAGAATATTAACAATAGGGTGGCAGGAGCAGCAAGGATGAGGACAGCAGTCTTGGTGGGAGACGAACAGGCGGACCCTGTGTCCTCCTTTACTTCTGTCCTAGGGAGGGCAGCCTTCTGTGCTGCAGCCTCAGAGCAGTTTGCACAAATTCAGTTCAAGTCAATGATCATTATTCAGGATATTTAGGGAATGTGGAGTTATTCCTTGAGAGGCATAATCTGACCTGTACTTCCTAAGCTGGGAAAGGTTTTTAAAAAATCAAAACAAAAAAAAAATTTTTAAGTTTTTTAAAAAAATGGATTAAAAAAAAAAATCATACTCTTTGATTCAGATTTGGCCAAAATATTACTAGAACAGAAATCAGAAAACCACTGACTACAGAAAAGGAGGATATTTAGGTCTTACTTAAACAGTGGAATTAACAAATGTTGAATATTTTCTATCTGGTAAATATGTTTGGGAAAATTATGTTCCATTTGAATAATTCAGTGGACAATAATCTGAGATGGAAAATAGAATAACAATAATAATAGCAGACTGTTTTTTCAGTAGTTATTAATTGCCACACACCGTGTTTAGCACTTTCTGTGCAAACCTCATCTTCTTTCTCTTCTGTGAAGTATTAACAAAAGTATAAACTAAAACTCAAGGAGGTTAAATATTTTGCCTGAAGTTCCTCAGCTCATCAATACCATGGTCAAAGTTCAAAGCTAGGTGTTTGTGACTCCAAGTCTATGTTCTTTAACCATGATGACAGAATGCCTCTCCCAGAAATCAAGATGAAATTATTAGAGTTTCTTTTAGATTCTTTCTATGTAAAAATAAGATAAATAAATGCATAGTTAAAACCATTAACCTGAACTTGTAAAGCCTGAGAAACCTACCCTACCTAAACTCTCATGCCCTCAATGTTTTAAAAAGATCACCTTTTGGAGCTGAAGATTTAAGAAGCAAAACAGCCAAACCATGACTAATCTATCACCTGTATGAGACAGATTTGTCAGAAAATTCTTGCTCGATGTACTAAAGAAAAGGAATAAAATCTAAGATTCTGAGACCAGAGGAGCTGACTAAGAGAAATGGAAGGTCTAGTAAGTTTTAGCTTAGCATTTGTAGATGAGAAGTATGTTTAAGTATCAGTGGAGATACTTGTTACATGTTATGAATTGATATTGTTACATGTTATGAATTTGGGAAATTTTCACATTGACACAGTGTAGAGAAGTCATGGAAAGATGCTTCCAGCACTTAGCAGGGCTCTGAGGCTTATAAAATAGAATTTGTCATTTAAGAGACTGGGGAACCAAGGTGCCCTTGACAACAGAGGTGACCAGGTCTTGTCTGTGGTTGTCCCAGATCTGACTCCCCTCTGGTGTGTGGTGTGGATTTGCTCTTAGCAATCGCTATAGACCATTTGGAATCCTATAGACAAAATGAAAGGAAAACTAAAGTCACTAGTCTAAACCTGCTCTGAGCAGAATTGTTGATGAGATTTGACATTTAATAAAATGAATATACTGAATCCAGTCCAGCACCAGATGCAAACATGACTCTTGCTGACAGAAAGAGACTCATTTAAGCCTTATGGCAAAGAATTATACCTTCCTTATTTTGTGATATAAGCACTTCTTTGCATACCCTACAAAACTCATTGATCTAATTTTGGTCATGGGCAGTTTTCAAACACTTTTTTAAATTAATAGACACTTTTGCCAAATAAATTGTATGCAGAGCCCTAATGTGTACAACAGATCAATGCTGAACCCTTCTGCGTGTGCAGGCAGTCCCAGAATCACATGCGTAATTCCATCTGCCTTTTCCATGTTCCAGGAAGGCTCTAGAGGACACCTTTAACTCACTTCCTGTCTGCTGATAGCCACCTTCGTGAGAGACCCGTGGGGTTGGGACCCAGATTTCTGAGGAGGAGACTCCAGATGGCTGGGGCTGGCTTCTCTGATGTGGTGAAATGAGGTTGGTTCTGAGAGGGTTGGAAAACTGAACTGAAAACAGTTGCAGCTACTGGAACCTACTGCTGCTGGCGGTCTGAGGGAATATTGCTGGGGTTGTGCTGATAGGAACAAAAAACATGACATTTGAGTAAAGCTATGAGGAAGTTAGGGAATGAGCCAGTCATTTAAGCAGATCAGTCAGGAAGTTGAAACCATATTCCAAGCATGTGATGACGTGACTTGCGATGGGGACGGCAAGATGTCGTGGGATTTGGGATTTAGTTCTAGAGTTACTGATGGGTTGAATTTGAAAGAAGGAGAGAGCTAAGGGTGACTTAAAACTTTTTGGTCTTAGATTTTAGAGAGATACATGTTATGAAGTGACATTACATCTAAGCTATGCTATACAATTGTCTGATTTTATAAATTCACTGGAAAATTGAACAGGGTATGAAAATCAACTAAACTGGCTAGTTTATTTATTTAGAAAACATTAGAGACATTCTTCTTGGCCAAGATGGAGTAGCAGGAGTCAGATTTACTTCCCACCTGAAACAATAGAAAACCACACACATTATATGAAACAGTGGTTTTTAAGACACAGGACTTCAGAAAAATAGAACAGTAATCCCTAAGAGAAGGGAAACAATAAGGTGAGCTCATTCACTGCCCCAGTCTCTTCATATACTCAGGGGGTACCAACACCAGCTCAGCAGCATGCCCTCTACTCAGAAGTCTGAATCTCAGCTTCATGGGACACCTCCTCAAACCTTTTAAATTGTAAAACCCCAGTCTTCTTCCTTTGCTCCTGCAGCTATAGGGGTAGTAGCTAAATCCTGCTGTGTTATCTCCGTGTGACTCTTAGTTCTCTACTACCAGCTTCAACAATTCTTTATATTAAAATCTCTCTGCTGTGTGATTTCTACTTGTTCTGACTGGTGTAGGATGCCTACTATGTGTCAAACGATATACTAGGTCATTTATACTTAAGTCTTAGAGAAGTTAAATAATTTCCCCAAGATTATGGAGATGCTAATAGCACATCCAGGATTCAAGTCTACCTCATCGTAAAGGCTTTGTTCTAAATCACTAAGTAACACTGCAGCTGGATAAAAGGCTTTGAAAGTAAGGTAAGGCTTTCGGCATTACTTCTGAGATTGTGCCTAAGCCAGGATTATTTCTAATTATGTGTTACTTTTTACTTCAAAAGATGTTGAAGGCTAGAAAAGGTTAGAGAAGGAACAGAAGAATAACTTAATCTCAATAATTCTATAACTATTATTTCAATGCCTATAGTAAAGTATTGGGACTTTCTGTTTATTTTTTGGCAATGGTAACCCTTGAATACCAAGCACAAATTTATCAAATGTGAAACTTAGGAGCTCTTACATGCAAGATGTAATATCTTGTGTTTGGCAATCTTTATTTTATCGTTTCCCTTGAGGAGAGTCTAAAATGTGTTTCAAAATAGTAAAGTCCTGGTAAGCCCCCAGCTTGCAATAGAACAGTTCAGGTCAGCACAATTTTCAGTCTAGATTCCAGCTCCTTTCTTCCCTTGCAGTACTACCCTTCATTTTTTGTTCATTTGTTTGTTTCCTAGAGAGTTACCATTTCCTGTACAAATGTAGGAATACGGAGAGGCAGCATGTTGTGCGGATGGCTATCAGCATCTCAAGTCTCTATTCCCAGCACCCACCTCCATTCCCACTACTTAAGGATTGGCAAAGAGAAAAAGATATGCCCTCTCCTACCTTAGGACCTCAAATACATGTTCTTAAAGAACAATGTTATAAAGATGGAGATATGAATTATCTAAATGAATTTGTATTCATACTATACTACATGTGCAGATTAGATAAAAAGAAAATTTGAGACTTTACTTCTAGCCATGGTGTAGTGACAAGGATCTGGACTTACCTTTGCACCATAAATGGCTAGAATACTGGACAAAGTATATGAAGCAGCTATTTTTATATATTGAATTTACAGGAAATCCAGGGCCATGATGTTTTAGAGAAGGTAAACACTTGAGGGGAAATCCCACCATTGTCCCAGTTTTCTGCCTGGGGACACTTCCCCAATGGGAGTGCATGGAGGGGAATCACAAAAAGAGTACAGTGGTCTCACTGAGTTGAGAAGACAGAGATGGGAAGGTAGGGAGTTTGAGGCAGCTGGAAGATGTGGGGCAGGGTTCTGGTGAGGAAAGATTTACAGAAAAAAGGGCTCTAGAAATCTGCTTCAAAATTCATCTTCATTCTTGGCAAAATCCTCAGCTGCTCGTGCATAGAATAAAACTTCAGAGGCCAGGGAAAGAATGACCAGAGGGTTGTAAACTGATAACTCACAGAGCTCATACAGGGCAAGGAGTTGTTTAAGCTCTTGTCAGAATGGAGATCTTTGGTATTCAATTATGGGTCAGAGAGACCCCAGAAAGGTCTTCTCTTAGTACTAGAGCTAAACTATCCCCAGAATACAGGTGAGGTTAGACCCACCTTAACAAAGGTTAAAAAAATCCTTGGAAGGATTAAGCTGATCTGCCAGTAACTTAAATTTCTGTGAGAACAAAGATCAATACTCTTTGAAGGAAAACAACATTCAGATACTCAACAATGTTACATTCATTATGTCCATGCATCCAATCAAAAATTATTAAACACAACAAGAAAAAGAGATGGAAAATGAGATCCATAGTGAGGAAAAAAAATCTGTCAGTAGTAACAGACCCAGAGATAACAGAGATGAGGCAACTAGCAGACACAGAATTTAAGATTGCTTTAAAACATATTAATACTGGCATACCTTGGAGATATTGTGGGTTTGCTTCCAGATCACCACAATAAAGAAAATATCTCAATAAAGTGAGTCACACACTTTTCTTCATTTCCTAATGCATATAAAAGTTAAATTTACACTATATGGTAGTCTAGTAAGTGTGCAATAGCATATGCCTAAGAAAACAATGTACATACCTTAATTAAAAAACAATGCCATTGAAAAAAAGGCTCCAATAGATTTTCTCAAAGAAGGATTGCCATAAAACTTTAATTTGTAAAAACAAAAAGTACAGTATCTGCAAAGTTCAATAAAGCAAAGCACAATAAAATGAGGTATGCCTGTATGCTGAAATGCTAAATGATTTAATGAAAACCTGAGCATAATGAGATAAATGGAAAATAAAGCTTCTGGCAATGAAAAGTACAACATCTGAAATTAACATTTGCAGGATAGTTTAAGAACAGTTTAGAAACTGCAGAAGAAAAGATTAATGAACTTGAAGACATAGCAATAGAATCTATCCAGATTGAAGCATGGAGAGAAATGAAGACTGGAAACTGCTTTTGGCTACAGAGAGCTCCCAAGTTTAAACACCTTTCAGGAAGGAGGAGCAGCCACAATCCAATGACTGTTTGATATAAGGGTACAGTCATGCTAGGATGGGATCACAGCTGTGAGTCTCTAGAAGCCTACACCCCTGAAGCTGGGATGGATGTGTGCCTCAGTCCTAAAAGGGGGATAAAGCATACCTTTTATTTTAAACAATCTTAGAATTGACTATGGAGGAGTACAAAAAAACTCTGATTTATGCAAATCCATTATGTGAAAAACCACGTAAAAATACACAATGGTCTTCTATGCTTATTTTCCACAAAAAGGCTTCCTCTGAATGCTCAAAATATTTTTAAAATTGATTTTTATTGGAGTATAGTTGATTTAAAATGTTGTGTTAGTTTCTGTTGTACAGCAAAGTGAATCAGTTATACATATACATGCATCCACTTTTTTAGATTCTATTCCCATATAGGTCATTACAGAGTATTGAGTAGAGTTCCCTGTACTACACGGAAGGTCTTTTTTTTTTTTTCCTTTGTTTATTTTTTTATACAGCAGGTTCTTATTTGTTACCTATTTTATACCTATTAGTGTATATATGTCAATTCCAACCTCCCAATTTATCCCACTACCATCACGCCCCACTCCAGCTTTCCCCCTTTGGTGTCCATACATTTGTTCTGTACATCTGTGTGTCCATTTCTGCCTGGCAAACCAGTTCATCTGTACCACTTTTCTAGATTCCACATATATGTGTTAATATATGATATTTGTTTTTCTCTTTCAAACTTACTTCACTCTGTATGACAGTCTCTAGGTCCATCCATGTCTCTAAAGATGACCCAATTTCATTCCTTTTTATGGCTGAGTAATATTCCATTGTATATATGTGCCACATCTTCTTTATCTATTTGTCTGTCGATGGACATTCAGGTTGCTTCCATGACCTGACTATTGTAAATAGTGCTGCAGTGAACATTGGGGTGCATGTGCCTTTCTGAATAATGGTTTTCTCTGGGTATACGTCCAGCAGTGGGATTGCTGGGTCATATGGTAGTTCTATTTTTAGTTTTTTAAGGAACCTCCATACTGTTCTCCATAGTGGCTGTATCAACTTACATTCCCACCAACAGTGCAAGAGGGTTCCCTTTTCTCCTCACCCTCTCCAGCATTTGTTGTTTGTAGATTTTCTGATGATGTCCATTCTAACTGGTGTGAGGTGATACCTCATTGTAGTTTTGATTTGCATTTCTCTAATGATTAGTGACGTTGAGCAGCTTTTCATGTGCCTCTTGGCCATCTGTATGTCTTCTTTGGAGAAATGTCTATTTAGGTCTTCTGCCCATATCTTGATTGGGTTGTTTCTTTTTTGAATATTGAGTTGCATGAGCTGTTTATATATTTTGGAGATTAATCCTTTGTCTGTTGATTCATTTGCAAATATTTTCTCCCATTCTGAGGGTTGTCTTTTCATCTTGTTTATAGTTTCCCTTGCTGTGCAAAAGCTTTTAAATTTCATTAGGTTCCATTTGTTTATTCCATTACTCTAGGAGGTGGGTCAAAAAAGATCTTGGTGTGATTTATTTCAAAGAGTGTTCTTCCTATGTTTTCCTCTAAGAGTTTTATAGTGTCTGGTCTTACATTTAGGTCTTTAATCTATTTTGAGTTTATTTTTGTGTATGGTGTTAGGGAGTGTTCTAATTTCATTCTTTTATATGTAGCTGTCCAGTTTTCCCAGCATCACTTATTGAAGAGACTGTCTTTTCTCCATTGTATATCCTTGCTTCTTTTGTCATAGATTAGTTGACTATAGGTGCATGAGTTTATCTCTGGGTTTCTATCCTGTTCCATTGATCTATATTTATGTTTTTGTGCCAGTACCATATTGTCTTGATTACTGTAGCTTTGAAGTATAGTCTGAAGTCAGGGAGTCTAATTCCTCCAGCTCCATTTTTTTCCCTCAAGATTGCTTTGGCTATTCAGGGTCTTTTGTGTCTCCATACAAATTTTAAGACTTTTTGTTCTAGTCCTGTAAAAAAAAGTCATTGGTAATTTGATAGGGATTGTGTTGAATCTGTAGATTGCTTTGGGTAGTATAGTCATTTTCACAATATTGATTCTTCCAATCCACGAACATGATAATCTCTCCATCTGTTTGTGTCATCTTGATTTCTTTCATCAGTGTCTTATACTTTTCTGAGTACAATTCTTTTACTTCCTTAGGTAGGTCTATTCCTAGATATTTTATTCTTTATGTTGCAATGGTGAATGGGATTGTTTCCTTAATTTCTCTTTCTGATGTTTCATTGTTAGTGTATAGGAATACAAGAGATTTCTGTGCATTAATTTTGTATTGTGCAACTTTACCAGATTCATTGATTAGCTCTAGTACTTTTCTGGTGGCATCTTTAGGATTATCTATGTATAGTATCACATCATCTGCAAACAGTGACAGTTTTACTTTTTTCTTTTCCAATTTGTATTCCTTTTATTTCTTTTCCCTCTCTGTTTGCCATGGCTTAGAGCAAATGCTTTCAGTTTTTCACCATTGAGAATGATGTTTGCTGTGGGTTTGTCGTATATGGCCTTTATTATGTTGAGGTACGTTCTCTACAGCACTGGAGACTACAGGCTCTTTGGTGGGGCTAATGGTTAACTCTGGGAGGGCTCACGCCAAGGAGTACTTCCCAGAACGTCTGCTGCTTGTGTCCTTGTCCCCACAGTGGGCCACAGCTGCCCCCCGTCTCTGCAGGGAACCCTCCAACACTAGCAGGTAGGTCTGGTTCAGTCTCCTGTGGGGTTACTGCTTCTTCTCCCTGAGTCCTGATGCGCACACTACTTTGTGTGTGCCCTCCAAGAGTGGAGTCTCTGTTTCCCCCAGTCCTGTCAAAGTCCTGCAATTAAATCCCGCTAGCCTTCAAAGTCTGATTCTCTGGGAATTCCTCCTTCCGTTGCTGGACCCCCAGGTTGGCAAGCCTGTCGTGGGTCTCTGAACCTTCACTCCAGTGGGTGGACTTCTGTGGTATAATTGTTCTCCAGTTTGTGAGTCACCCACCCAGTGTTTATGGGATTTGATTTTATTATGATTGCGCCCCTCCTACCATCTCATTGTGGCTTCTCCTTTGTCTTTGGATGTGGGGTATCTTTTTTGATGACTTCCAGTGTCTTTCTGTCGATGATTGCTCAGCAGTTAGCTGTGATTCTGGTGCTCTCGCAAGAGGGAGTGAGCACACGTCCTTCTACTCTGCCATCTTGAACCAATCTCCCAGAAGGTTCTTATTAGTTATCTATTTTATATTTGGTAGTGTGTGTATGTCAGTCTTAAAGTTTGTAAAATGAATTTACACATGACCATAAATTATTTAAAACAAAGCTGCTTTTCTTGATAAATAAGCTATAAGAGAACAGAGATTTTTTTTGTTATTGTTATTTTGGTTTATTGTACCCCAAGTATCTAGAATGATGCTGGGTATACTTAGAAGTGCTAGGTAAATGTTGAATGAAGGCTGAATAAATCAATAAATGAATTGAGTTCTATTACACATGAAATAGAATTTCCTATTTCTTTCCTCAAGGTGGTGCTGTGTACAGTATAAATGGTCACTTAAGCAATATCATTTTTTTCTAATATTGCCTTGATATCTGATCAGTTTCCTTTTATTATGTGTCATTTTTGTTTTTTAAAAGGCTTCTCATCTTTCCAAACTCTTAATCTTTTAAATTTATTTTCTTTCCTGGAAGAGGCTTTACAAGATTGTCAGAGGTGTTGGCTTTCTTGTCTTTTCCTCCCACCATTTATCTCTACCAAACTGTACAAGCAAATCTCCCTTTGAACCCTTCTTGAAATATATTACATATACTGTTTCATTTCTACCTACTATGTCTATCATTTATCATAGAAGGATTTATCTGAAAAACTTCGATACATTCAATGCTAAGTTTTCCATTTCTCCGTCCATTGTTTTTTTCTAGCTGTTTATTGTCAAGTATTTTTTTTTCTTCAACTTTAAACTAACTACTCCTTTATAAAGTAATGGTTTTATTGAGATATAATAGGCATAGAATAACTGCACATATTAAATTATGTAATTTGATATGTTTTGGAATATACATACACTTGTGAAACCATCACCACAATCAAGATAAGGAGCATAGCCATTGTTCTTAAGTCTCCTTGCTTCCCTTAGTAATCCCTCCCCACTCTCTCCCTCCCAACTCATCCCACAATCAAAAGGCAACCTCTGATCTGCTTTCTGTCACTATAATTTAGTTTTTATTTTCTAGAGTTTTAAGTAAATGGAATCATACACCATTTACTCTTTTTCTTCTGGTTTCTTTCACTCATCATAAATATGTGTATCAGTCACATATTTTTGTTTTTATTATTGTGTAGTATCTCATTACATGGATATACCACAATTGGTTTATTCATTCATTTTTTATGTACTCTGGGATCCTTTTGAGCTTTTGGCTATTACAAATAAAGCTGCTGTAAACATTTGTGCCATAGACTTTTGCATGGATGTTTTCATTTCTCTTGAGTAAATATCTAGGAGTGGAATTACTAAATCATATGGTAAAAGAATGCTTAACTTTTAAAGAAACTGTCAAATTATTTTCCAAAGTGGCTGTACTATTTAATATTCCTACCAGCAGTGTATGAGAATTTCAGTTTCTTCACATCCTTGCCAACACTTGGTATAATCAGTCTTTTTAATTTAGCTATCCTGATATGTGTATAATGATGACTGATCACTTTTTAAGACCAATTTCTTATGTTTAGATACATTTTCAGTTTTTTATGAATTCCATAAAATTTTATATATACTGGCATTATCATTAGACATAAAGGAAAAAATATATGAATGAAGAAAAATATGCCTTTTAAAAATGGAAAGAGTGTGGTTAGTTATTCTTAAAAAGATTGACTCTAGATACAATAAGATCCATGTATCATTAGCCTTGAATAAAGGAGGGACTAGCATAGGTGTAGGAGGAATAACTTGATTGATATCATGACACCATTTCCTCATTCTCCTCTACCTCTTTGATATCTCCTTCTCTCAGGAGTCCTCAAATGACACCATTTATTCCCTTTGGCTCTTCAAAGTTTTTCTGTCTTTTAAAACCAAGTATGGCTGGGGAAATGGCTACTTTAAGGTCACTTGACTCCTAACACTGGATGAGTTCACATCTTAAGAGTTCTTATGAGGAAGGAATGCAGATGGGTCAGATAGGGACTGAGATGTCTGGGGGCTGCAGGCTGCTGATCTAACTCCCACCCTCAGGGGAGTCTCCCTTCTCTTTGCCCTCTACAAAACTGTAAAGATTCAGCTTACTCAAGTGTGCAAATTCCAGACTGAGCTCTGGGAAGCACAAAACTGTGCTATGCCCACTCCACCTCTGAGTATACACTGGCTTAGCAAAGATATTGTGACTTCTTTCACAGTATTCATGCAAAATGTATATTCCAAGCACACATTTATATTAATGCAAATATAAAACATTTCAATTAAACATAACAAATGTGGGCTTCCCTGGCGGTGCAGTGGTTGAGAATCCGCCTGTCAATGCAGGGGACATGGGTTCGAGCCCTGGTCTGGGAAGATCCCACGTGCCGCGGAGCAACTAGGCCCGTGAGCCACAACTACTGAGCCTGCGCGTCTGGAGCCTGTGCTCCGCAACAAGAGAGGCCGTGATAGTGAGAGGCCCGCGCACCGCGATGAAGAGTGGCCCCCGCTTGCCGCAACTAGAGAAAGCCCTCGCACAGAAACGAAGACCCAACACAGCCAAAAATAAATAAATTAATTAATTAATTAAAAAAATAAAACAAACAAAAAAACCAAATGTAAGCCAGTATTTGTAAGCTACATGAGCACAGAGAATATCCTAACTTATTGTTTTTCCCTCCTCCTTTCATTCTCCTCTCTCAATGACTGGCATGTGATGTGCATGTGGGGGTGGGCGGGAGGGGGACATCAAAAATAAAATCATTTAAAATGCACCACATAGCGTTTTGAAGTTATAAGATGAGAACCAATAATTTGACAGAGTTTAACAATGGCTGCCATGCCACCTGGGTCACCTTGATCAAGCTATCAAACATTTCTATGCCTTCATCTGTAAAACAGGGATAATGATTGTACCCAAATCATAGAGTTCTTGTGGCGATTAAACGATTTATTCTACAGAAAGCTCTTAGAACATTGCTTGGTACATAGTAAACACTAAGTATTAGATATAGTTAAGGAAGTAGACTCCAAAAATATTGTTTCTCAAAACTAAAGGAAATATAAGACAAAGGAATAGATAAGTGGATATTCCAGACTCAAACCATTGATGAAATTAAAATCTTCCCTGCCTCAAAATTAATTTTAATCACTATTAGTGGTTAATTTTGAGACAGGAGAGATTTTAATAACTTCTCAATAATATTCCTATTTTTGACTCTACTGATCTACAGTTCCCATTAGCATTTATAACCTATTTCCTAATAGCAGTCTTCAGCTTATGTATTGTGACTTCATTGTTGAACTTGATCTATGCCCTTAGCCCTTTGCGATGTTACTAAAGTTAGATACCTTGCTTTCCTCCCAACCTCTTAATGCAATTAATTCCTTCAACATAGATCTTTGTTAATTAGGACACAGATGGGCTAAAACTCTTGTAAAATGGAAACATTTATAAATCTTCTATTATCTAAATTAATGTTTCTCAATTCTGGGGTGTCTGTTAGAAATTAGAACCTCTGCAGTGGGTGAGGGCATAAACTGGGGCCCAGAACCTGCATTTTCAAAAGAGTTTGCAGTACAGATAGATATGTGTAAGCACGGTGTTGAACAAAATAATTCTTATTAATTAGGATTATGACATTTTTGCTGCTTTCACAGAACTCTAGCATTGGAAGAGGGCTTGGAAATTTTCTACCCCTTCTAAATTTTTTTAATCTAGAGAAGGCATCTAAATTTCCCAAATTCTCACAGTGCAAAGGGCAGAAGTAAGGCTAAAGCAGCTTGATTCCCAGTGCTCTTTACAATATATCATATTCTCCTTACCATTTTAATGTAATTTTGAGGTCAGTTTCATTATTGTTAAATCAATGTGTTTTGGGAAAAATTAATATTTTTAATTTATTATGTTTTCACTCTTTTGGGAACAGGAATAACACTGTTAAGTAAGAAGCAGAGTTAATTAAGCATATTGACTGTAAGGAAGAAACTGAACTAAAATTCACATATTTGTATCCCTTTTTTGAATGAATAAACATGTATAAGAAAACATCATAATTATTATAGTTATCATCATCATCATTATCATCAATTCTTGGTTAAGTCACTAAATTGATTTAATTAAGTAATCTCAATCTTTGAAAACTTTAAGAGTTCTCTAAGACCCGTGAGAAATATAATTGCTGATGAAATGTCAAAATAATATCAAGCAAACTATTTGAGTCAGAGGACACTGGAAAATGGTTTTAACCTAGTCCCATAAATGAAACTTCCCAGTCCAGGCAATTACTTAAAATTCAGCAAAAATCTGAGACTATATAGTAGTTAGAAGGACTAACCCTATAAGAGAGGCAGGTGTAAGAGTGAAGATATTTTGAAGATACTCTCTCAGATTTCTCTTGATTAGAGCTACACCATTGAGCATCTACTATGGAGGGGGTTTTAGTACCAGGTAAAATCTGAGAAATGAAGGTTCAGAGTGGAAAAGACCTATTTCACCTCAATTATGATCTTTACTTCATTGATTCAGAGCCAACTTATCTATTAGTCATAGTGGCACAGATCAAATGGTTCACAATACTTTTAGAGACCCATTAAAATTTTTAAATTTTGTTAAATCATAAGAAGAAAAATGAAGTTTTAGGGTCATAAAAGTGTTTTAAATTTTTTCTCACATCAGAAAAGAATAACATTTTTAGGGCCTTTACAATTTATTAAATTTGCCTAAAATAATAAAATATTTAAAGTTATATAAAATAATTTTTAATGTTGTTATTATTTTGTGGGAAGGACCTATGAAGGCAAAAAATATGAGAGACCATGAAGGTCATAATGCTGCCCTGCATTGATCCATTGACTTTCTTTCTTTTTTTCTTCCAGTTTTACTGAGGTATAATTGACATACAACATTGTATAAGTTTAAGGTGTACAGCATAATGATCGGACAACATACAACATAAAGTGATTACCACTATAAGTTTAGTGAACTTCCATTATCTCATATAGATGCATTACAGAAATTGAAAAAACTCTTTTCCCTTGTGATGATAACTCTTAGGATTTACTCTCTTGAAACTTTCGTATTTAACATACAACAGTGGTAATTATACTTAGCATGTTACATATTACATCCCCAGTACTCACTTATCTTATAACTAGAAGTTTGTACCTTTTGACTGCCTTCATCCAGTTCCCCATTCCTCCCAACTCCTGCCTCTGGTAACCACAGATCTCATATTGTTTTCTACAAGTCTGTTTGTTTTTGAAGTATAATTGACCTAAAACACTATGTTAGTTCCTGGTACACAACATAGAGAATCAATGTTTCTATACATTTCAAAAAGATCACCATGATGTCTAGTTACTATTTGTCACCATACAAAGATATTGCATAGTTATTGACTATATTCCCAACACTGTACATTCCATACCCATGACATTTATTTTATAACTGAAAGTTTGTACCTGTTAATCTCCTCATCTATTTCTCTCCTTCCCCAACCCCTCCCTTCTGGCAACCATCTGTTTGTTCTCTGTATCTATGACTCTGTTTCTGTTTGGTTATGCTTGTTCATTTGTTTTGTTTTTTACATTCCACATATGCGTAAAATCTTATGGTAATTGTCTTTTTCTGTCTGACTTATTTCACTTAGTATAATAACCTCCAGGTGCATCCATATTGTCTAAAATGGCAAGATTCCATTCATTTTTATGGCTGAGTTATATTCCATTATATAAATAGATAGATAGATAGATATGGAAGCAACCTAAGTGCCCATCTATAGATGAATGGAGGAATAAGATGTGATCTATATCTAGATAGATAGATAGATAGATAGAGAGAGAGAGAGAGATATATAGATCCCTTTTTGCGGCCTTTTTGTTTGTTTTTGTTTTCTCTTTTGCTTTCCTCTCCTTCCTCTTTTTAAATTGAAGTATAGTTGATTTACAATATTGTGTTAGTTTCAGGTGTACAGCACAGCGATTCAGTTTTATATATTTTTTCAGAATCTTTTCCATTATAGGTTATTATAAAATATGGAGTATAGTTCCCTTTGCTATACAGTAGGTCCTTGTTGGTTATCTATTTTGTATATAGTAGTGTGTATATATTAATCTCAACCTCCTAGTTTATTCCTCCCCCACCCCCTTTTCCCCTTTGGTAATCATAAGCCTCACACTGGTCAGAATGGCCATCATCAAAAAGTCTACAAATAATAAATCCTGGAAATGGTGTGGAGAAAAAGGAACCCTCCTACACTGTTGGTGGGAATGTAAATTGGTACAGTCACTATGGAGAACAATATGGATGTTCCTTGGAAAACTAACAATAGAGCTACCACATGATCCTGCAATCCTGCCCCTGGGCATATATCCAGAGAAAACCATAATTCAAAAAGATAAATGTACCCCCAATGTTCATTGCAGCACTATTTACAATAGAAAAGCAATGGAAACAACCTAAATGCCCATCAACAGATGAATGTATAAAGATGTGGTGTATTTATACAATGGATTATTACTCTGCCATAAAAAATCAAATAATGCCATTTGCAGCATTATCTCATGGATAGATCTAGAGATTATCATACTAAGTGGAGTAAGCCAGACAAAGAAAGACAAATATCATATGATACTGCTTATATATGGAATCTAAAAAAAAAAAGATACAAATGAACTTATTTTCAAAACAGAAAGAGACTCACAGACATAGCTGTCTTTTTGATAATAGCCATTCTGACAGGTTTAAGGTGATATCTCATTGTGGTTTTGATTTGCATTTCCCTGATGACTAGTGATGTTGAGAATCTTTTCATGTGCTTGTTGGTCATCTGCATGTCTTCTTTGGAAAAATGTCTATTCAGATCCTCTGCCTCCATTTTAATTGGATTGTTTGTTTTTCTGATGTTGAGTTGTATGAGTTCTCTGTATATTTTGGATATAAACTCCTTATTGGATATATTGTTTGCAAATATCTTCTCTCATTCAGCAGGCTGCCTTTTTGTTTGGTTGATAGTTTTCTTTGCTATGCAAAAACTTTTTAGTTTGATGTAGTCCCATTTGTTTATTTTTGCTTTTGGTTCTCTTGCCTGAGGAGACATCCAAAAAAATATTGCTAAGACTGATGTCAAAGAGAATACTGCCTATGTTTTCTTCTAGCAGTTTTATGGTTTCAGATCTTACATTTAAGTCTTTCTTTAATACATTTTGAGTTTATTTTTGTATATGGGGTGAGAAAGCAGTTCAGTTTGATTCTTTTGCATGCAGCTGTCCAGTTTTCCCAAAACCATTTATTGAAGAGACTGTCTATTCCCTACTGTATATTCTTACATCCTTTGTTGTAGATTAACTGCCCATATAAGTGTGAGATCATTTCTGGGCTCTCTATTTTGTTCCATTGATCTGTGTATCTGTTTTTGTGTCAGTATTATGCTGTTTCGATTAATGTAGTTTTATAGTGTAGTTTGAAATCAGGGAGTGTGATACCTCCAGCTTTGTTCTTCTTTCTTAAGTTTGGCTATTCGAGTCTTTTGTATCTCCATGTAAATTTTAGAATTATTTGTTCTAGTCTGTGAAAAATGCCATTGGTATTTTGATAGGAATTGCATTGAATCTGTAGATTGCCTTGCAAAGTATTGTCATTTTAAGAATATTAATTCTTCCAGTTCATGGGCACAGTATATCTTTCCATCTGTTTGTGTTGTCTTCAATTACTTTCGTCAGTGTCTTACAATTTTCTGAGTACAGGTCTTTTATCTCCTTAGTTAGACTTATTGCCAAGTATTTTATTCTTTCTGATGTAATTGTAAATGGGATTTCTTTCTTAATTTCCCTTTATGATAGTTAATTTTTAGTGTATAAAATGCAACTGATTTCTGTAAATTAATTTTATCCTGCAACTTTACCAAATTCATTGATTAGTTCTAGTATTTTTTTAACTGTGTCTTTATGATAGTCTAGGTATAGAATTATGTCATCAGCAAAGAGTGACAATATTATTTCTTCCTTTCCAATTTGGATATTATTTTTTTCTTGTCTAATTGCTGTGGCTAGGACTTCCAATACTCTGTTGAATGAAAGTGGTGAGAGTGGCCATCCTTGTCTTGTTCCTGATCTTAAAGGAAATGCTTTCAGCATTTCACCATTGAGTACAATGTTGGCTGTAGGTTTGTCATATATGGCCTTTATTTTGTTGAGGTATGTTCCCTCTCTGCCCACTGTCTGGAGAGTTTTTGTCATAAATGGATGTTGAATTTTGCCAAAAGCTTTTCTGTATCTATTGAGGTGATCATATATTTTTTTCTTTCAATTTGTTAATGTGGTGTATCACATTGATAAATTTGAGGATGTTGAAAAATCCTTGCATCTCTGGGATAAATCCTCCTTGATTCTTTCAATGTATCATTGGATTTGGTTTGCTAATATTTTGTTGAGGATTTTTGTATCTATCTTCATCAGTGACATTCACCAGTAATTTTCTTTTTTTGTGATATCTTTGTCTGGTTCTGATATCAGGGTGATGCTGGTCTCATAGAATGAATTCAGAAGCATTCCTTCCTCTGCAATTTTTTGGAATAGTTTGAGGATAGGTGTTAACTCTTCCTCAAATGTTTAGTAGAATTCACCTGTGAAACCATCTGGTCCTGACTTTTGCTTTTTGGGAGTTTTCCAGTTATGGATTCAGTTTCATGACTGGTAATTGGTCTGTTCATACTTTCTATTCTTCTTGGTTCAGTCTTGGAAGATCGTACATTTCTAGGAATTTGTCCATTTCTTCTAGGTTATCCATTTTATTGAGATATAGTTGTTCATAGTAGTCTCTTATGATCTTTTGTATTTTTGTGGTGTCAGTTGTAACTTCTTTTTCATTTCTGATTTTAATTATTTGGACCCTCTCTCACTTACATTTTTCTCACTTTTTTTTTGATGAATTTGACTAAAGGTTTATCAATTTTGTGCATCTTTTCAAAGAACCAGCTCTTACTTTCACTGATCTTCTAAACATTTTTTTTTTAGTCTCTATTTCATTTATTTGTGCTCTGATCTTTGTGATTTCTTTCCTTCTACTCACTTTGGGTTTTGTTTGTTCTTCTTTTTCTAGCTCTTTTAGGTGCATGGTTAAGTTGTTCATTTGAGGTTTTTCTTGTTTCCTGAGGTAAGCTTGTGCTGCTATAAACATATCTCTTAGAACTGTCTTTGCTGCTCTTGAATGAGGAATATAGCAAAGTGTAGAGAACTGCCAGAGAGACACCAGGAATCTTTCTGAAAATGCTGGTGCTCGAATATTGGCTCCCCTTTGACATCACTAATATTCAATGGATTTCTCTATGCAACTGCTTATTCAAGACATTAATTTTCTCTTTCTAATTTCAAACCTGAATGTCATGAAGTTCAAAAGTTAGAGTTTAAAATAAAAGTATACTTATATTTTTGTGGTTTTTTTGGCTGCCTTGGGTCTTCGTTGCTGTGCACAGGCTTTCTCTAGTTGTGGCGAGTGGGGGTTACTCTTCGTTGTGGTGTGCAGGCTTCTCATTGTGGTGGCTTCTTTTGTTGCAGAGCACAGGCCCTAGAACACACGGGCTTCAGTAGTTGTGGCTTGCGAGCTCTAGAGCACAGGCTCAGTAGTTGTGGCACACAGGCTTAGTTGTTCTGCCACATGTGAGATCTTCCCAGATCAGGGATCAAACCCGTGTTCCCTGCATTGGGAGGCAGATTCTTAACCTCTGTGCTATCATGGAAGTCCAAAAGTATTCTTATTCTTATTTTAAACAGATAATTTAAAAAAAAAAAAAACAGAAATCTTAAAGCTGACAATCAGATAATATATAAGCATTGTCTTTTACAAACTTTAAGACTAGGGTACAATAAAAAATTGCAATTGTTTATTGCAGTCCTGAATTAAGAGAACTCTTAACTAGGGACTTTGGAAAATTTAGCAGATATTTAAATAGAGGTTTAAATAGAGGTGTTGTTTTTTGGGGGGAAGTTGAATACCACCCGTTTCAATGTCAAAAATATAGCTTACTGCTTTCTTATCCATTTTGGGGGCACCTTGGGAAGAGCTGACTTGCTGATTACAACCCTTTCTACATATTATTTTTCAAACATATTTACTTCCCTCATAAGCAATAGACTGGTAATTTCAACTTAGCATCTTTATACAGTTTAATTATAATCTCCTTGTTTTAGAAAATACTTTATACTCTTTCTGAATTGAAGAATCTAGAGAACTAGACACTGGACAATTAACTGCATTTAGCTAATGAAAGGCAGATTTCTATGAGTCCAAATCTATAAGAGACTGGCTTAAAGTCTGTGATTAGTAGACTTTTCAGAGGATCTATTTCATAATGCTTGAACATACATCATAAAGTGATTATAAAACTTGTATACTTTCAATTTATTACAAACTGAAATTGTAGTTTACATAGTGTTGGTCAACATCACTGTCATCCACAAGAACAGTCTTTACTCTGAGGGTAAAGACTTAAGAAATGTTGTCACCACAAGGCAATGGCTTCCTCAGGCCAAATCAGCACTGGGACCACAAATGCTTTAAGAGTTCAGAGAAGAGAGGGGAATAAACTCAGGGTAGGAGCATTTGGGAACTGTTTCACAGAGGGGTGGACTGTAAATGAAAGAATGATTTGGTGAAGGGAATTTGGGCAAAGGCAGTGATGTAACCACATGGAAGTATGAATGAATCATCAGTAATGACTGATGAGAAAAACGAATAATTGAATGGCAAGTTTTACAAACATGAGGGACAGGAAGAAACAATCAGATCTAGCCTCTTAGCTATAGGGAGGTAAGATCTTATTGTCCCATTTTGCAGATAAAACAACTGAGGCTAAAATATCAGGAGAGGTTTAATGAGGTGACTAAGTCCTTAGTCCAGTGATTTTTTTTTTCAAACTTTCAAAAAAGATTTTTAAACATATAGATTTCTGAGTTCAAATCCTAGGGAGTCTAACTCAGTAAGTGGGGGTGGAACCTGTGTTCTCCGTTTTTCACAAGATCCTCAGATGGTCCCCAAATGCAGGGTTTGGGAGATGATGCTTTGTTATAATAGGTAACCAGGGAACATCTTGTGCTATATTCTTATCTGAAGTCTAATCCTAAGTTTTCATCAACTCAGGGTAGATGGACAAATATTTGGTTTGTCCCATCACTACTATTCTTTTCCCATTTTCCTAGTTTTCAAAAATTCCTTCACAGGCGGAAAGTGGAGGCCTGACGTCACTGACCTCAAATTTGAAACTATATGCATATATCTGAATCCAGGCTCCTCAATGCAAGTATCATAATAAGAATCCCACGGAAGACCTAGGAATGATGGAGGGACAAGAATACTGAGTCAAAAACCCTGAGTTTGAGTTCTGGCTTGCCACTTAACTGCCTACTGGTGCTTGGTTAAGTTACTTTAACCTACATTTTAAATGATCATTTATGTAATGAGACCAGTAAGGTTTTGACTGATTATGTTACAAGATTATGGAAAGGACAGAAGGAGATAGTGTAGAAATTCTCTAAAACTATGAAGACCAACGCAAATTTTCAAAAATTATAATGAGGATTCAATTCAACACACTTTATTTAATTGCAATTAAATATCCACAATAAGTAAGCCACCGTAGCAGATACAGTATAGTAGGAGCCTCAGCCCTGCTCTCAAGAAGGTGAAAATCCCATCATCATTCTTATCATCTTTTGGTCCCTGACATTGATCAGAGAGTAGGGCCACCAGAAAGCAATGACCTGACTGTCCCCTCCACCAAGTCTAAGGCATGAAACAATTAACAGGAGGGTAGAAAGGAATTGTAAACATTTTATTCCTTTTGCTCTCTCTTTTTTCTTTTCCTCTGAAGGCTGAAGAGGTCTGGGGACTTGTGTTCCTTCTTGGGAAATACTACACTTTGGGAAAGTTTTAAAAAGGCCATAGTGGGGGCCTGAGGAAGGAAATTAGGAGTTGCTTGTATATTTCACTTGAGATTGGGCTCTTTTGGAAAAGTAAAGGGTCTTTGTGAAGTTTCTGCATTTCCTAGTTTATCTCATTAAGGCAGAAGTCATGATGGTGGATGGGAAGAATGTATTTTGGCTCCTCTTAATATACTTGTTTGGATCCTAAGTGGAGTGATAAGCAGTAACATTCAAAGCTGGGTTCAAAGTAGGAAAAAAATCCTATTTCAAACAAGTGTACAAATGATTCAAGTCAGGATGTGATTAGTGAAATGGTATTTCAGAGAAGGGAGACTGCGATCAGCCATGTGGGAGCAGGAGATAAGAGGACAGAGTTTTGAAAAAAGCAAATGACAGCAAACGACAATACAATAGTAAAGGGGGTGCAGTATGAAAAGCCACAGGACTACAGATCAAAAAACCCTCTCTATGTGATCCTAGTCAAATCGCTGTAACCTCTGGTGCCCCCTTTATTTCCATCCTAACGCACCCCCCGTTTATTTTTCTTTTAGACAATTGCATTAGCCTTTTAATTGGTCTCTAGTCACAGTTGCCAGTCATTCCTTAAACTAAGCCACTCTGCAACTAGAATTACCTCGTTAAAACTTGAATCTGATTTCCCAACGGACTCCCCTACTAGAAAAAGTTGATGATGTTCCTCTTGCTGACAAACACCCTGACCTGACCTACAGCTCCAGATCCACCCGCTAGGATGGCCCGGCCCCAAACACAGACACCTTATGCTCTCCTCTTCACCCCCCCACCCCACATACTTTTGGACACTAAAACATGTACTTTTTTTTTTTAATTACCACATGTCACACTCCTAGAATGCCCTTCCCCTCCTCCTCCATCTGGCAAACTTGTATTATCCAACAATATTCAGCTCAAGTGGTACTTTTTCAGTAAAATCTTTCCTGTCCTTCCCTAATAATAATGAATTAAATATTTCTAGATTTCAGGGGTATTTTTCTTTCCAAGACTTTTCTGGAATTTCCAGGCCAAATGGATGAGCAGTCTTATTATTGGCAGGGTATGCTTCAAAAGAAATTATCTTTTTGGTCTCCCTGGTGGTAGAAAGAATAGTTCTGTGTGTTCTTGGGTTATTCTCTTTTCATGAATGTTTAAATGATAGAAATTATGAGAAGACTCACATTTTACCTGAGGCAAAAGCGCACTCTCTTCTGTACTTACAAGTTCTTAAAATGTCTCTTGCTGGAAATCTGTCTAAGTAGACTTTAATTCAACCATGGTAAATTAAAGCTTGGAACTTAAATCTTCCAAGAGCATCTTTTCATCATTTTGAAACCAGTAAAGTCTCCCTCCGTGTATTCACAAGTGTGTCTTATGGAGCAAAGAAATTTAATAGTCAATCCCATGAGGGTTTCATTAAACCAGGAAAAAATAAGTAGTGGAGCCAGATCCAGTTTAAGTGATAACTCACAGCATAATGTTCTGTTTCTGTAGGACTTTCCCCTTCAACTCTTTAATCTCATTGTAACTCACATAAACTCTCTACCGCAGTCCTTAGACTTGATTCTGATATGGTGAACAAACCCAGGAAGGTAATTTTTTCATTGCTGTCTTCTTGTTTACAATTATTAGCTGTTATTTAATTCATCCAAAGTTCTTAACCTACCCCAATTCTTCTCTCACCCCAAACAGGTCCATTATTGGATTAGATCATGTTTAGACCCTAAAATCCTCACACAGCATGGCAGATGAGCAAGTGGAAGAGTGATGGCCCTTGCTTTGTGAACTGGAAGCCAAGCATTACATAGTTAAAGAGAGTTCCTCTAGATTTCTGAGGCAAATGAGGGAGGAGCTGGAGAAGGAAGGGCTCTGATACAAGTGATTAGATCAAAAGCAATTCTTTGTCCCATGTCAGGTGGTTTTCTGCCTGAT
The DNA here is from genome assembly GCF_028023285.1 of Balaenoptera ricei. NCBI lineage: Eukaryota > Metazoa > Chordata > Mammalia > Artiodactyla > Balaenopteridae > Balaenoptera > Balaenoptera ricei. The sequence continues at coordinate 57,915,145 of NC_082655.1, forward strand.
GTGCATCTTGTCAGGCATAAATTAAGAAGTGCTGTGGTCATTGGGAGCTATTCCTTCTCAAGGCTATCTCTTAATAGCAACAAGTTGTGAGAAGGACCTTCCTCTTTCATCTTAGCCTCTTTGTTTTTCAAAATCTTTCTGTGGTAATTCAATAAAATGGCAACTCAGCCATCCCTTTGTAATTACACAAGGAAAGGTTTGTGACTAATTATTTCATTTATTCAAGCAGCATAAGGGTAATTTACCAAGAAGGCAATATTAGACAATGGTTCTCAAACTTGATGAGCACCCCAGCTCCAGCAGGGATCTTGCTGTGTGAGGACTCCACACTCGGCCCTAGGCTTTCAGATCTCTGGAGGGATGGAGCCTCAAAGGCTGCTTTTTAAAAGTTCCCCAAGCCAGTTAGATGATTAGTTATGTTTAAGGACCCCTTATCTTGTGGTCTCTTGCAAAGCTTCTCAAAGTCACTCTCCCCTGGGGAGACTGTAAAAAGTACAGATTTGATGTCCAACCCCAAGGGATTCTGATTGCTGTGAGGGGTCTAGAAATAGGCATTTTAATAAGCCCCCAAGGTGCTTCTGAAGCAGGTGGCCAGTGTACCTCACTTTAAGGTATGCTGTTCCATTCAAGCTTTAGCAAAAAGGAAGCAGAAGGGCAAAGATTTGAGAGGCTCGGCGGTTTCTGGTCCAGGGTCAGTTCCAAAAGTCTTCCAAATGCCATGCCAACCTGTGTCTGGACAACGCCAGTGCCAGAGAGAGAGTGAGGGTAGAGAGGGTGCCTGTCAGGGATAGGGTGGGTTTCTGGGTGTATGTTGCTCAGGATTAAGATGGGAGAATCTCAGTTAAAAACCACAGGCTATACAGATGCTCATCCCCTCCCTCCTGATATATTTTAATAGCTCTTCCTTAGCCTTCTTGCCTTCAGGGTCTCCCTGGCTTGTCTGTCTCCCTTTTCCCAATTTGATTCCAGCCCCAACTCCCATAGTGCTGCTAGAATGAATTTTATAAAAGGTAAATTGTGTTTTCTCAGTGGCTTAACAATCTTCAAATCTCTGTAGCTTAAAACTCTTCTCAGTAATTTACCCATACCAAATCCAGACTCTTCAGCAAAGGATCTAATGCTGTTTGTCATGTCGTCTCTTTGTACGTTTCCACCCTCACCTACCATCTCGAGTCACATAGTGTAAAGAAACCCCTTTGCCTGCAACATCCTTTTCGTGACTGTTTGGTGGACCTTAAGTTAAAATGTGAGCCAACCTGTCAAGTCTTCTATGACTATTCCAAGTAGAATTATTCTTCCGTCTGAATCTTGTACATACCTATACCATAGCACCTATAACTCTATATTACATGTATTTATTTTAAAGTCTAGTCTCCCCAATAGACTTAACCATGTTTTAATGTTATTATCATTAATATTAATAAAAGTAAAAGTAATAATAGTAGCTGGTAGTAGATAGACATTAAAATAAAATACATATGTGAAGAAATACACAGAAAAAAATGACCTTAAAAGCCCAGTTAAGGGAGGGAGGGTGGGAACTGTTCATGGTTATTATGACCTGCTTAGGCCCTGGTCACTCATTATATCCCTCCCAGTGCTTGAGGCCACTTCATCCTTTCCTGGAGACTCAGCTTTGCTGTCCCCAGGAAGCACAAGCTACATCTCAGTCCTCACTGAAGACAGCACTGTCACACCCTCCAAACTCCCAGCCCAGCCCCCAGAACATCAGTGTCTAGATTCTGGTAATTGGGCTTCCTTCTTATTTATGGGACCCAGTGCCTACTTTGCAGACTACTGTACTGAACTCTCTGCCTTACTCAAGCAGCTGGGCCTGGTTATTGTTAATCAGCCTCCTGGTGGAGACCCAAGTAGTGCCCTGTCGTTGTGGTCCTGCTACCTGCGTGGGAGCCCCACCTGACCATGCCTGCTTGCTTGGATCTCTGAATGTGCATCTGATGCAGTAAAAATACCAGAGCTGGCACATCAGCTTTGTTTGGAGATACCATCTTGTTAAGTTGATGGTTAGTCCGTCATCGACTTCCATGATCCATCCAGTTTTCACAGGGGCTAGACAGGTAGGTAAACTGAATAGAGATATGATGGGGACCCCAATCCCTGCATTGATGCTGATGTTAACATCCACAATCCTTCTAGGAATGCAGTGTTATTTGTGTTTTACTGTCTTGGTTGCTGTGGAAGCTGGGGCAGAGGACCCAAGAGACAACATCATCAAGAAAATCTAAGGAGATATTTCAATGTGTTCAATATATATGGTGAGTATTATAACTTCTAGCATGATATACATTGGACAATAATTTAGGGAAAATAGAATAACACTGGGAAAATAAAATTTCAATATGGAAGACAGCATACAGAGAAAACGTAAAGAATTCTGTTTTGATGCTGGTTGAGTTAGTATCTGTGTGGATTAGGACAAGCCATACAACATATTGGGGATCTATTTTCTCATCTGTAAAACAAAGAAAATTTACTAGAATTCAGGGACAGCAGCATAATTCTATGATTTTTCTTATTATTTTCTTGGTGTTATTATAAAATTGCAGTAATTAAAGGAAACTAGGAGGAAAATTAAGAACAGTAAACATTTTAAGAATAGTATATTTCAGAGTCCATAAAGGATAAAAGCACATTTTTGTAAAAATTAACTTAAAAACATCAAAAAGTTGAGTCTGTATAAGACATGTAAAATTATCATATGCCTTCTTTTATATAGTTAGATTTTTTTTGTTTGCAGTTCCAAATCATGTTATTAGGCAAGTATCCATCAACTAGAAGGAATAATGTACTTTTTTTTTTTTTAATTAATTTTATTTATTTATTTATTTATTATTTATTTATGGCTGTGTTGGGTCTTCGTTTCTGTGCGAGGGCTCTCTCCAGTTGCGGCAAGTGGGGACCACTCTTCATCGCGGTGCGCAGGCCTCTCACCATCGCGGCCTCTCTTGTTGCGGAGCACAGGCTCCAGACGCGCAGGCTCAGTAATTGTGGCCCACGGGCCCAGTTGCTCCGCGGCATGTGGGATCCTCCCAGACCAGGGCCCGAACCCGCGTCCCCTGCATTGGCAGGCAGACTCTCAACCACTGCGCCACCAGGGAAGCCCAGGAATAATGTACTTTTAAGAAGATCTGTTCATTAAGGTTTTATGTTCCAGATATCTTTGCAGCTTTGAAATAGTGGGTTGCACTTTGGACTACTCTTCAGTGATTTTTTTAAATAGAATGCTATTTTTGAATAAAGACAATACATATATCAGAATTTTTAAAAAATCATGAATATTGGGAACTGAGGATGTGTCATTGACTCGATTTAAAATAGTCTGTGTTCTGTAGCCCTGAGGAAATGAGAAGTATGTCAAAGGACAAGGGAAAAAGTCATCTAGAAAAAAGTGAGGACAATGTCCCTGAGTGTGATTTGGAAAGAAGCAAGAATGACATTTGCAGAATTTGGCAAGATAACTAGGGGAAAGAGCAAGAGCTGGAATAGCTGTTTCCAAGTTTTAGGGCAGTTGGGAATCAAAACCCTGAAGAAATTTGGATGAAGGGAAATTCCACTTTGGCATCCCTGGGAATGCTTAAGTGTATAGTCTTGCCTGTTAATATTATTGAAAGATCCCTTCCTTTGGCTAAAGCAGGAAAGGGAAAGAAACACATTTTATAGTAAAACTCAGACACATTATGGCAAAGTAAAAATTTTTTTAAAGAGTACTCCATATTAGATGTTTTCCCTAAACCAGAACTCCTTTCTTTGATGATTTAAGAAATAAATAATTAGGAATATTCTAAGGAGCAGAAGTAAATATATTCCAGGGAATATCTTGGAAAAATAACACATATTAAAAATATAAGCTTCAATGATCGTTTGAAAAAACACAGGCTTCAGTGCATAAATAAATTTACAACCTCTCAAAACTTATAACCAAAAGATTATAAGATTAAAAGATTTCTCCAGGGGAAAAAAAGGAGATAAAAGAAATACATGAAAAAGAAATCAACTCATGTCAAAGTAATTCATGGTTCTTTACACACATATTAATTGTTAATCTACTCAGAAATAATCAGGGGGGTTGATTTTATTTGTATTAGATGAAACTGTTGCTACCTGGAGTTTTTCATTTACCAATATCTGACCCTAGTAGCAGTTTTTAATAGAGTTGTTCGAAGGAGGTTTAAAGCATTTGTATTCATTGATATGTCTTTGAAGAATGACTGATGCCTTTATGTAAGCAAAACAATTATTCTTGGTAGAATCCTTGCTCTGTGCAATACTAATGATCAGGAGGCAGCTTCGTGGTGTACGCAACCCCGGGAGGGTAACGAAAGGACACGTGGTCCCAATGGTGCACCCTTGGGCATGGATATCATAATGTTAGGAAACACAATCCACAGTTTCCTGAATTTTAAATCAGATTTTATGCTGGATTTTTCTCTCTGTTTCTATGTTAAAGGAACTCCAACACTGTTTCAATGCACCTTTGACTATTATATATTCATTGCAGATTTACACTTAATTTGATTAGGGTACTTAGATCCCTGACTGATAAACCCACTCATGCAACTCAGTCTCTTAATCTGTGTAAGGCAATCTCTAATATTTATACACTAAAGGGAATAAGCATTCCAAGAGGATTAGAATCATAGTAAGTTTTTTAATCCCAGAAAAATACAATATTTCAAACTTGCTTCCTATACTTACTAATAAATTATCTCCATTGGGAACTATAAGAGCAAATTCTCAACTCCCCAGAAGGCACAAATGGAAAAACCATACTTTGTGAGCTCTTGATTGGTCTTGAGAGAATAGTTATGACCAAAGTATAATCACTGTAATTTTCCTGCCTCATTATTTAGAAAGCAGATGAAAATATACGATTAAAGATTGGATATTCCACCTCTCTCTGACTGGAACTTGAAAAGGTCTCACCATCTCCCCTAAGCCTTCTCAAGAGAAGTTGCTTTAATGTCCTTTACACTTTTTTTTAAAAGCAGAAGACCATGAACACTGTACATAATATTACTTATTTCTCCATCCAATTCATTTGCCTTTCCTAAGCCAGGCCCTTGATGATCATGGGTAGACAGCCTCATACTCAAGTTTGTGTTCTGTTGTCTACTCACCTTGTGCCCATGTTGACTATTTCAAATGATAAGTCCCATTGAAAGCAAGCCCCATTTTGAGCCAATTCCATTGAGAAGAAATAGGTAATATCATTCACTATTGGTGGGAGGTTAAAGGGCATAACCCCTTTTGAGGGCAATTCAAAAATAAGTATCATCATTTAAAATGTGTATACCCATTGACCCTTCAACTCTATCTCTAGGCATTTATTCTACAGAAATAGTAACACAAATAGACAAAGATACATATGTACAACGTTTACTAAAGTTTTTTTTAACAATGAAAAGTGGAAGTATTGGTTAAAACATGGCACATATGTAAATGGCATACTTGGCAGCAATTTTTTAAAAATGAGATGGATTTATATTCATTGACATGAAGAGATGACCATGGTACATTACTAAGTGAAGGTGACAGTTATGGGAAAGCATGTATGTACAAAGTCTTGACGTATCATCCAGTATCTTTAGTAAAAATTCATACTCAGATTCCATGTGTTTGTTTGCATGCGCCTAGATTGAAAGAATATTCACTGAATCACTAAAAGAAATGATCTGGAGAGTGGAACAATTCCTTTCTCCTCTATATCTATATTGTTTGAATTTTTATATCAAGCATATATTAATTTTTTTAAAAAACATTAAAATATTTCTATTTGGGGAGGAAAATTTATCCCAGTGAGAGGAAAGAAGGATTAACATGGTGTCATGCTAATGGTATCATGTTCTTGAGAAAAAAAAAATTTCTTGTTCTGAATCATGGATATCAAGAAAACTCCTTTTGAATTCCATGAATTTCTATGCTCTCACGACTGATCTTTCACTCCAGAATCATTGCTGGAGAAAGCTCAAACTTTTGAGACTTCTAAACCAAAGATGACTGAAAGTAAGACTATTCTGCATTAGAGCAAATTTCCTAATTCTTCCCAGCCCAGGACTCACATCCCAAGTATGTGGTTTGTCTTCTGGTACTTTATTGTTACTACTACTACTATCAGTACTAACTGACTCATGTCGAGTTAGGTGTACGCTAGGCAACATATAAAATATCTGAAATTTAAGATTGCTAACTTAAACAATATCATCAAATATAGCTTCCCAGTTTTACAGATGAGAAAGCTAAGTGTCAGAGAAATTAGCTAGCTTACCAAAGGTCACAAGCTAGTGAATAGTGGAAACAGAATTTCAACATGTCTTAACTCCAGAGCTCATGAATCTTTCTTTTATATAACACTGTTTATAAGGTAACCAGAAAAATGTCACAAGTATGTTAGTGTTCAAAAGTGAATAAAAAATTTAACATAATGACAACATTTTAAAGAATGATCATATCTTTATAACATAAAAATCATTATCAAGAGTCTTGTAGCAGGGATAATAATATCTAGATTTGGAAAATCTTGACAAACCACTGAATAAGTGCAGGAATGCACATTTCACCCAGTGAGAGAGGATTTTCGTCAAGAGGGAAGTTAACACCCAGATGGCAAATATAGTTCACAGATTCCTGATATTTGTGCTTTTTTACTCGATCAGAGTTCACTGGAGCAAAGTCCCAGAGCAAAAGTGTCTCCCAGAAAGAATACTCAGTGTTTCCTTGTAGTTAAAATTGTTCTTGGATGGGTTGCTCCTGTTTTGTCTCTGTATCAGCATCAAGTCACAGTTAGTACCTATTGTGGCATCTGCCACTATCTGATATTTTCATTCTAGTACGTGATCCTCATTTTGTCTACAACCTCAGGGTGCCCACGTATTCATCTCAAGCATGCGCTCTCACTTTCCCTTCCTCTCTTCTCCTTCATTTCTTTATTCTTTTTTTCTTTTTCTATTCCTCCTCCCTGACCTCTTTTTCCTTCTTCTCTCCCTTAAACATTATTTCCCAAGTACCTATTATGAAGCAAAAACTATGCCTACTGTCAGCCAGAAACACTCTGGATGCACATCCCTCCTCTTCAGGAAGCTCACAATCTTCATGTGCCTTCTCTGCTTGTTTTATTCATTCTTGTGCCACAGCATCAAGCACAGAGACTGGTACTTATTAGGCATTTAATGAATACATAGCTGAATATCTTCTTTGTCTTTAGCTCTATTTATGTAATTTAAAACACAATATGTGTACAATTTTAAAAGCATGTAGAATGTAACTGGGCTGAGAGATTGGTAAAAGTGAGGATATGAACAGCAGTTTGGAAGAGATAAGGTGTGTTCTTTACTTGTGGATTGAAAAGAGTTCCTACAAGCACAAGTTAGTTTACATGCTACTACAACTTCAGGGAGCCAAACCGGTTCTTTTGCTCCATGGTTTATCCCCTACACTTGAAATTTTCCCCTTGACTTTGTCACATACAATTTTGGGAAGTTAATCAGGATCATTTTAAAAGATGTGAACACTTTTAGTAATGTTATGGTATTATCTGTCTTTTATACCTTAATATGATCAAAATCAATCTGATTGATTTCCTCCTAATTCAACACTGAACTCTATAGAACTACCAAGTCATACAGAGTGCTAAGCCTGGGTATCCAAGGATGAATAAGATACAATCCCTACCCCCAAAGAGCTCACAGCCAGACGAGAACAAACTTGGGTGTGTGTATGTGTGTTTCTGTCTCTCTCTGGACATTTCCTTGGTGATGTCTTCTGGTTCATTTGTACATTCCTTTCTGGTTTTCCTAGTTAATATTTTCACTTTTGCCTACAGTCAGTTCTTCATAATGAAGCTTGCTTTATTACATAAAGAAAAAGTAGGGCACACTCTACATTCAGAAAGTGCTTTGCCAGCTCTTTAGTTGGTTCCTACTTGCACCTACTACACTTTGGAGGAAGAGTCACTTTTATGAGAAAGAGGGCAAGTGAAGAAGTTATACAACACACTTGAAGCCACAGTACAACTCTGTAATTAGCCACTACCTTCTTAACTGACTCATAGTCTACTGGCTTACTCACTCTTTTCAAAACCATCACTGTTTTGAAGTCAAAAAGTCAATGATCAGTCACTGTGAACATATGTTCAATGAATGGTACACAAACTAATACAGGGTTACCTTTGTATTGCCTCTTAAATCTAAGAAATGTAAAATGATTCTCATATTAAATGTTCCCATCAGTCTGTGGGGAGAGAAAATCAAGTGAAATATGCTGAAATTTTTTGCCAGAATTTCATCTTAAAACTCTGACAAACCCTAAAATATTGATAATGACAATGCATTAATATAGGAACTTTGCTTCAATAAAAGGAGAGCCTTGCCATGAACTATTCCTTAACCTACCACACACATGCCGAGAAAACACTCCCTCTCATTGTGGCTTTGTCTCTACTCCTTATTATCCAGTGATTGTGTATGTTTCCTCTTCAACTTAAAAATTGTCAGAAAAAATACCCTCATTTCCTCCAAAAGAAATAAACACAGGCAAAGGTCAGAGGGATACATTCCATGGAAGCTGTCCATCGTAGAGCAAAGTGCAAAGCAGCTGGTCTGAACTAGAGAGTGTCTGTCCCCACAAGTCAGCACTGAGGGTCTGGGGCCACATTCCCCATGTCCACATTTCCAAAGCAAAGTGAGACTCTGGTCCTTGAAGACCCCTTCCCACAGCCCAGGAGAAAGAGTTTGGCTTCGTATGTGCATTTTAATGCTGTATTTGAATATTCATGAACAAAAGCATAGTCCTCTCTGTGGGAATTGCTTTCCTAAACAAAGGCAAATTTTCTCCCATGTGCCTTGTCTATGGGAACCAAGCTCCTCCAGAAGGAAGGAGCTTCCTGTACCTCTCCTATATCATTTCTCAATTTCTTCCACTGTTTTTCCACTATCTCATTGCCATTACTTTTGATCAGCCCCTCGCTATCTCTTAACTCTCACCTTGTAAGTAAATTTACATCTGCTTATTCTACCCTTTATAATCCACCCTTCCCAGTGCCACCATATCTTTGTAAAACACAGATTTGAGCCCACTGCTTTGTTGTTTTAAAACTCATACACAAGCCTTAAGCATGATTATGTACCCTAAATCCGTACCTCATTCCTTGTGTTAATTAATGCATTAATCCAGCAAATATTTGGTGAATGAGTAAGGTACTAGGAACTTTAAATCATGAATGGGATAAAGTTCAGAATGAAGAAGGGAGGTTAGGAATGAGGCAGAACTGGGTATGGAATGAAAGTATTGCTTATCTTTTACACAGTATATGCTAATAAAAGATGCTAAAAGTGTAAAAAAAATTTTTAGGAGAGCAGCAAGAGCCTCTTGTGCAAAAAAATTTCCATATTAAGATGATTGTCAAAGCAAAACATCTAAAAAAGGTTTTATATTGCATTTTACTTTGGTCCCAGGCTGTAACTAGAATGGAAAGTTGGATCATTAAGGAGAGGCAGAAATCATGTGTTATTTATTATTATACTCCTTCACCACAACTAGTCTAGTGCCTTGGACATAGTATGTTTGAAAAAAAGATTTTCTGAAAATTATTTGCCAAACTATAAACCTAGTTTATACATTGAAACTAGGTTTGAAAATATAAATAGTATAATTTCTACTAGTTTTCAAGAAAGGATGACCACTAAAGTTTTGGTTAAATCTGAATTCTTTTCCTTAATACAAAGGGAGAATATTCTTTTTTTCCCCTTCATTCTTTTATAAAAATTTTTATTTTTATATTGGAATATAGTCGATTTACAATGTTGAGTTAGCTTTTGGCGTACAACAAAGTGATTCAATTATACATATACATATATCTTTTTCAGATATTCTTTTTCAGATTCTTTTCCCATTTAGGTTATTACAGAATATTGAGTAGAGTTCCCTGTGCTATACACTAGGTCCTTGTAAGAAAATATTCTTTAAAAAGTGTTGAACCCAAGGTTGTATAACATTAAATGTTTTTTTAGTGTGATTTTCCGTATTATATACCACTTAACTCACACAGCAGTCCATTGGACTCTGGTGAAAGGTGATAGAGGAACCTCCGTTTGATGAGGGAACGTTCTATCTTATTTATGCAGAAAGAGCAAGTATTAGGAACTGAGATGAAGATAAATTATGGAGGAACTAGGCAGTTGCTTGTATTCCCAGTTACCCTGCAGAGCAGATGCATAAAATATGAGGTGTGTGCCTCTGCTTTAAATTTCTGGACAGCTTATTGTCTAGAAAGAATTCTCTACCCTACATGATACATAACTTAGTGGATTTGTGCATAGAAGAATATTAGCATTTCACAGGATGGCTCATGTATTTGGAACATAAATTGAACTGTATTTAGATAGCATCTCTTCAAGTAAGTAATTCTGTCGAGCCTATTTTGTTATTCTACACAATTGATTTCATGAAATTCCTTCATGTAGGCTCAACTACCCTCTCACATCTTAATTCTTTCATTGCCAAGGCCCTTTACTATATATAGGTTACTACGAGTCCTGTTTATATGAAATCATTAAAGGAGCTAATGTTTTTTGCAGAAAATCTCAACTCTACCATTTCTCCAACAATGATCAGTCACTAAATATGTCGACATAGGGACATGAAGCTACTGGCCCACAGAAATATTCTTGAAGTATTTTTACAGGAGTGTTGCTGAACTCTCACTAACCCACCGAACTAGCTTTTCCTTCATGCATTTTATTGAATACCTGGTTACTTGATGTACATCAGTGAAAAATCTAGATGAAAGCCCCTGCCTTAATGGAGCTTAGACTCTTTATCACCAGGAACATATATCTGTACTTTGGTCATGGTTTATAGGAACATATATCAATACTTTGTCATGGTTTACTGATGGTGGTCATGTTTGAGTAAACGTCATGAATGGGTATGAAACCAACAACTCCTGCTATTCCCTGTGTCTGGAACATTATTTTCTCTGGTCTTTCCATGGCTGTCTTTTTCTCATTGTTCAAGTGTCAGCTCAACTGTTCACCTCCTTTGACTGACCTTCTTGGACTGCCCCATCTGGAGCTGCCAACCATCACAGCTGTCATTATATCAGATTACCCTGTTCTGTCTTCTCTGAAACACACAGTTGAATTGGTTTATTTATTTATCTCTTTGTATATTATCTTCTCTAGTACTAGAATATAAGCTCCATGAGCGCAAGCAAATGCCTGGTGTGGCTTGCTCATTATTGAATCCCCAGTGGCTAGTAAATTGCCTATGATACATGCCAAATAAACAAATGGACCTTGGTGTTGTGGTACTCTAAATCAGCACTGCTCAAGAGAAAAATAACGTGAGCCACATGTAACCTAAAATTTTCTTGCAGACACGTTAAGAAAGTAAAAAATAAGCAGGTTAAATTAATTTTAGTAATATACTTTATTTAACCCAATATGTCTAAAATGTTGTCATTTCAACATATCATCAACATAAAAGTTTTTGATGAGATATTGTACTTTTTTCCATATTGTCCTCAAAATTTAATGTGCATTTTATACTAACAGTACACCTCCACTCAGATTCTAAATTTTATTTTGAAATGCTTCATAGACATTTAGATTTCATAAAATTTATAGTTGAAAAGGTAGATTTACATATTCAAGTTCTTTCACATACATTTAAAAGTTTTCCAGCAACTGAATCATGATCATTTCTTAAATTTTAATTAAAATTGAATAAAATAAAAAATTTAGTTTCTCAGTCATATTAGTACATTTCAAGTATTCGAGAGCCACATGTGACTAGAGACTACAGTATTGGACAGTCCATCTCTAAAAAAATGTTTAAATTGCAGTGTCACAATACACATATGTTCAAATATGATAATCATTTGAAAATCTGTCTGAAGCAATTTGTTACTAAAAGTAAAACATCAACATATATTTTGAAAAGTAAACCATTATTTACAGACTGGGAGAAAATATTTTCTAAAAACACATTCGATAGAAGACTGTTATCCAAAATGTACAAAAAGCTCTTAAACTAAACAATAAGAAACAAACAACACAATTTAAAAAATGGGCCAAGGGTTTTAACAGACACATCACCAAAGAAGACATACAGAGGGCAAATAAGCATGTGAAAAGATGTTCCTCATCATATGTCATCAGGAAAATGCAAACTAAAGCAATGATACCACTAGACACCTATTAAAATGGCCAAAATCAAAACACTGACAACACTAAATGCTGCTGAAGATGTGGAGCAACAGAAGTCTCATTCATTGCTGGTGGGAATTCAAAATGGTACAGACCTTTTGGAAGACAATGTGACAGTTTCTTGCAGAACTAAACAAAGTCTTACCCTATCATGCTCCTTGGTATTTACCCAAAGGGTTTGAAAACTATGTCCACACAAAAACCTGCATGTGGATGTTTATAACAACTTTATTCATAACTACCAAATCTTGGAAATAATCAAGATGTCCTTCAGTAGGTGAAAATATGAATAAACCATAGTATGTCCAGGCAACAGAATATTCTTCAGTGCTAAAAAGAAATGAGCTATTAAGCCATGAAACAATATGGAGGAAACTTAAATGAATATTATTAAGTGAAAGAAGCTGATCTGACAAGACACATACTATATGATTCCAATTATATGACATTCTGGAAAAGGCAAACCTATGGAGATAGTAAAAATGGCAGTGGTTGACGGAGTTGTGGGAAGGTGGTGGGAGTGCCGGAGGAAGATGAATAGGCAAAACACAGAGGATTTTTAAGACAGTAAAAATACTCTGTATGATGTTATAAGAATGAATACATGTCATTATACTTTTGTCCAAACACATAGAACATACAATACCAAGAGTGAACCCTCAGGTAAAATACGGACTTTGGGTGGTTGTAATGTATCAGTGTAGGTTCATCCTTAGTAAAAAATGTACCACTCTGGGCTTCCCTGGTGGCGCAGTGGTTGAGAATCTGCCTGCCAATGCAGGGGACACGGGTTCGAGCCCTGGTCTGGGAAGATCCCACATGCCGTGGAGCAACTGGGCCCGTGAGCCACAATTACTGAGCCTGTGCGTCTGGATCCTGTGTTCCGCAACAAGAGAGGCTGCAATAGTGAGAGGCCCACACACCGTGATGAAGAGTGGCCCCTGCTTGCCACAACTAGAGAAAGCCCTCGCACAGAAACGAAGACCCAACACAGCCATAAATAAATAAATAAATTAAAAAAAAAAAAGTACCACTCTGGTGAGTGATGTTGGTTAACAGGGGAGGCTATGCCTGTGTGGGGGCAGGGAGTACGTGAGAAATTTCTGTAACTTTCAATTTTGTTGTAAATCTAAAACTTCTCTAAAAAAATTGTCTTAAACACAAAACAAACTAAAAACAAATGAAAAAGTAAAAGCCATTATTAACTTAGAACATGAAGTTATCCCTGCACGAAGACTGATCATTTTTATTTTCTTGTTCAGTGAATTTATAATAGCAAGTCTACACGGAATTGCACACCACCCACAGTCTATGTATCTATGCAACAGTCCAGAGTGAATAAACACTATTACTGCACCATTAACATAAGCAACAGTTAAAAACTACTATTGTAACATGACTTTATCAGTTTTTCTTAGCAACTTGCTTGCCTACAGAAAATCCTGTCCTTTACAGAATCCTCTATCTCAACCATTTCTGGGAAGCCCTTAGGATACTTACAAATCAATCGTGTGCTCAGCAGATACTGTTCAATGGAATACACAGTGTAGTGATACTAAGCACACCCGTAGTATTTTAATTTCTTTTTTTCTTTCCTAAAGTCTGGGTGTGCTCATGTGAGCTTGCTGCCCATGTGACCATCTTCCATCATTCTGGTATGGGGTAGGGGATGGGGGGGACTGAAAAACATGGTTACTTTAGAAAAACATTCTCATGAATTATTCACTATGTAAAAGCAGGAAATTAGATTTTGATAGCTTGTGACCACCCCACTTCTGATTGTTTTTAAGTAAAGCAACACCATTTAGATCTGGATAAATTTAGATCTTATAATATAGTTCAGGAACTGGATGAATTTTCTCAGTATGGGGAGCATATTTTGGATTGGTGTCTTTTTTTTTTTTAAGAGCAGACAGGTTTTTTAAAAAAAATTATTATTTATTTATTTATTTATTTTTGGCTGTGTTGGGTCTTCGTTTCTGTGCGAGGGCTTTCTCTAGTTGAGGCAAGCAGGGGCCACTCTTCATCGCGGTGCATGGGCCTCTCACTATCGTGGCCTCTCTTGTTGCGGAGCACAGACTTCGGACGTGCAGGCTCAGTAGTTGTGGCTCACGGGCCTAGTTGCTCCGCGGCATGTGGGATCTTCCCAGACCAGGGCTCGAACCTGTGTCCCCTGTATCGGCAGGCAGATTCTTAACCACTGTGCCACCAGGGAAGCCCTGGTGTCTATTTTTTTAAGGGGTCTGTGGAAATCCACACTATGCTCTCATTTAGGGGATGGAATGAGTGAGGTTAAATGATCATTTATTAATTAAATCTGCTGTACAGATTCCTGGTGGATAATTGAATTTACTTTTTCTTTTTCATTCATACAAAACATTTGAAATGAGAAAGCTGGGGTACTTTACCATTACTTGGCATTTTTTACAGAATTAGAACAAAAAAAATCTTAAAATTTGTATGGAGATACAAAAGACCCTGAATACCCAAAGCAATCTTGAGGGAAACAAAATGGAACTGGAGGAATCAGACTCCCTGACTTCAGACTATACTACAAAGCTACAGTAATCAAGACAGTATGGTACTGGAACAAAAACAGAAATATAGATCAATGGAACAGGATCGAAAGCACAGAGACAAACCCACGCACATATGGTCACCTTATCTTTGATAAAGGAGGCAAGAATATATAATGGAGAAAAGACAGCCTCAATAAGTGGTGCTGGAAAACCTGGACAGCTGCATGTAAAAGAATGAAATTAGAACATTCCCTAACACCATACACAAAAATAAACTCAAAATGAATTAAAGACCTAAATGTAAGACCAGACACTATAAAACTCTTAAAGGAAAACATAGGAAGAACACTCTTTGACATAAATCACAGCAAGATCTTTTTTGATCCACCTCCTAGAGTAATGGCAATAAAAACAAAAATAAACAAATGGGACCTAATGAAACTTAAAAGCTTTTGCACAGTAAAGGAAACTGTAAACAAGACAAAAAGACAACCTTCAGAATGGGAGAGAATATTCGCAAATGAATCAACGGACAAATGATTAATCTCCAAAATATATAAACAGCTCATGCAGCTCAATATTCAAAATGGAAATAACCCAATCAAAAAATGGGCAGAAGACCTAAATAAACATTTTTCCAAAGAAGACCTTCAGCTGGCCAAGAGGCACATGAAAAGCTGCTCAACATCACTAATTATTAGAGAAATGCAAATCAAACTATAATGAGGTATCACCTCACACCAGTTAGAATGGGCATCATCAGAAAATCTACAAACAACAAATACTGGAGAGGGTGTGGAGAAAAGGGAACCCTTCTGCACTGTTGGTGGGAATGTAAGTTGATACAGCCACTATGGAGAACAGTATGGAGCTTCCTTAAAAAACTAAAGGTAGAATTACCATATGACCCAGCAATCCCACTACTAGGCACATACCCAGAAAAAAACATAATTCAAAAAGACACATGCACCCCAATGTTCAATGCAGCACTATTTATAATCGCCGGGTCATGGAATCAACCTAAATGCCCATCGACAGATGAGTGGATAAAGAATATATGGTACATATATACAATGGAATATTACTCAGCCATAAAAAAGGAACGAAATTGGGTCATTTGTAGAGATGTGATGGACCTAGAGACTTTCATACAGAGTGAAGTAAGTCAGAAAGAGAAAAACAAATACCGTATATTAACACCTATATGTGGAATCTAGAAAAATGGTACAGATGAACCAGTTTGCAAGGCAGAAATAGAGACACAGATGTAGAGAACAAATGTATGGACATCAAGTGGGGAAAGCGGGGCGGGGGTGGTGGTGGTGGTGGGATGAACTGGGAATTGGGATTGACATATATACACTAATATGTATAAAATAGGTAACTAATAAGAATTTGCTGTATAAAAATAAATAAATAAAATTTTTTTAAATGCCATTACTTATTTTGTTTTAATTTCCAGGTAATTCCTGAGACAGTACTGCCCCAAAGAGCCTTTGCAATTACTTAAGAATATACAAGATAATTCTTATGTTCCTCAATTCAAATGAACCACATAATTGTAATTTTAATAGAAACTCCAGAAATGGGAGTCAAAATTTATCCCAAGATAATTACCCTGCTGTACTCTACACTGGGGTAAATATGTATGAAAATAATAGGAGGAAATTCAATGCACTGAATATTAAACTGTCGAAACAGAAATGTTTAAAATATTCTGTAATGTTTAAAAATAAGTTGTATTCTAAGTTCAATGACCATTTGCCAGGGAGAACCAAAGTTGAGAAATTTCTATTAAAAACATGACTCAAAGGAAAAACTGCAGAGGCTAGCAATGAAGGAAATGATCTGATACCATTCCCAATTGGTTATTCCTAAAATCACTTGTTCTGGGTATCTTTAAAAGGAAGTTATCTGGACTCAGAGGGTATAGCACCTTCCTGAAAGCTGCAGCTTCTTTCTCACTTCGAAAAATAATTCTAGAAAGCTCCCAAAATGTGTGATGCATTTGTAGGTACCTGGAAACTTGTCTCCAGTGAAAACTTTGAAGATTACATGAAAGAAGTGGGTAAGGAAATACATTGGCTGGGTTTATAACTTTTTCTCTGGGGAAGAATGCTTTATGGCTGTTTTTCACTCTGGAAGCACTGGCCAGACATGAAATGCTGCTTTCTATATAGAGGCGATAAAAGTAACATGTGTGAATCGTTTGTTTCTAGAAACATTCTAGATGGAAGTCACAACTAATGCTTCCTAAAGGTGAACTAATATGAAAAAGGGTATAAATGGAATTGTTATGTTGTACAGAAATGCCAAGATTTTATTTGATTGATAAACTTGAGTATCTTTGGTTTACTTGCCTCTCTGCCTCTTTTTCATTCATTCCTTTTGCATATAAAATAAGCAATAACTTGGAAATAAAACTGTATTTATTTCCTAGCATGCAATAATTTCCATTTGAAACTGAAAGCACTGTATTTCTCACCTTAATGTAATTTTTTGAGTAATGTATGTTAACCAGTTATTTTATTGTTTTAAGGTCAGTCCATTAAAATGTGTGGTTGTTTTATGGGAGAAAAAAAATCTTAATTTCAGAAAATATGTTCCTTAAAAGTCTTAAATATTTGTTTGATTTAAAATTATATGGGATGCCATAGAATTATTGATAATAGAGGCTTTCAGGTTTTTAGGTTCTGCTAACATTGCCTGTGTGTTCCCCAGATAATTACAGAAGTAAAGCAAAGGAGTAGAGAGGCTGTATTTCACTCAGGCAGCCACGGCCATGCATGATCAAGTTGTATCCAGGGGTTGCAAATTGGGGAGAGATTTTTTTTCACAATATCTTTATTGGAGGTTATGATTGAATCCCTAAATCTCAAGACTTAACCTTCTTCTAAATCTTATAGTATATTTTTTGCTTGTCTATAACTACTGTTTTCCTTCTTTACAGACAAGAGGGAAATCAGGGACTTCAACATGAGTGAAACCTAGCTTTGTAGAATATCAACTGGTTGTAATTCAATAAACTAATTAATATGCACTGATACAGATATGTCCGTATTTGAGGCTATTTACTGATTTTTAGAAACATTTTACACTTTTAGTATTTATATTTAAATTCTTATACCCTTGTGTTTTAAAATGATAAAGTATTGATGATAATGAAAGACAATAAGATACCTCCTGAAATTAGCTGCTCTAGTTGATTACCTTCAGTCAGCAGGTATTGTTTTCAACAGTCAAATGAGGACAGAATCAAGCCAGTGGAGAGACTGATTTTCATAAGCTTGGCCAGTCTGGAACCACACCGGATGTTGCATCCATTCACTCTGTTGACTCACTCCATGTATTTGAGGTTATTATATTTTGAAACAGAGACAGCACTTGCTGAAGCAGCATACTATCTTCCCACTTGTTGCTACTTTCGGATGGGGAGCTAAATCAGAGCCTCGGTTTTGTACGATATTTGCCTCCCTGATCCCCACTATTCCTAAATTTTGGTATCTATAAGTAGTCAAAAAAGTATCATAGATTTATGCACATGCATTAAAAAAATCCGACACATCTATAACAGTCGTAAATTATAATTTGTGCAGCGACAGTAAGGTACTCCTTGTTGTCTACGTTAGGTTGTAAATTATTCATCCCATAGCTGCCACACATCCCAAAAAATACACTCTTTTTTTTCAAAAAAGAGGAGTTTGCCACTTAAGTGATTGGAAATCGAAGTATTAATTTCTGAACTTACTAAAATAGTGATTTCTTAAACTTTGAAGTTTTCACAATTGATGCCTAAGCCCTCTTTAACATCTTCTATAGTTTATTGGGAACATCACCATTCTAAAACGTTATTCATGCAGGAAACATTTTGACTTTTGGAAAAATTAAACAAAATCTTCATTTCATCGTGGAGTAATTTGGAAAAGCCAAGAAAACTAGACTTGGCAGCAAATGCCATGAAATGTGAATTTTGTACACCCAAACAGATTAATTTTTAATCGAGTAACTGTATAGTGGCCCCCCAAATCCTATTGTCTTTGACTATGGATTTGATCACTTTTGTTATCTAAGAAGGAAAGGTAGAGATTCCCAAGTGTTTCATGAACTGAGTAAAATGACAGTGGCTGCCCTCATGGTTGAGATGGCCAGTTATTTTGAGAGTGCAGTGACTTTTAAAATGTGTATGTCCCACAAGACTTAATCTTTGTACATATTCTTGTGGAAAATTAACAATGGGTCTCCTAAAGAGTTGTATCTGAAACCCGGAAGTGAAAATTTAAAGAACAGACTTACATCTAATTTTGCCTCAGGTGTTCTTTAAGTATTAGCCTGCTTTACTTATCTGCAGATGTTTAAATAAGACCTTTAAGAAACTCACTGGAGTCTTTCACCTTTTATGCACACGTGCACCCACCTACACACACACACACACACACACACACTACTGCTCTTTCTTAAATAAAGATGTGAGAGAAAATTGTAAACTTGACATTTTTCTTTTCCCAACTATAGGAGTGGGCTTTACTACCAGGAAAATGGCTGGCATGGCCAAACCCAATCTGATCATCAGTGTGAATGGGGATGTGATCACCATTAGATCAGAAAGTGCCTTTAAAAATACTGAGATTTCCTTCAAATTGAGCCAGGAATTTGAGGAAGTCACTGCAGATGACAGGAAAGTCAAGGTGAGGAATAAGGAATTGGAGCAGAGTAAACGCTGGTTTCTAAATGACCGCTGCCTACAAGAAGCCATTTTGTAAAAGGAGGAAAACCATTCCACCATAAGCCAAAGATCCCTGACTCCTAGATCTGAACTATGTTGCCTTCAATATTTAGCTGGTGAATTTTCTCCCTTTCTATAAAATTGTCCTTATTAGTTTAAAAAATGATTAACATAATTTATTTGTCATACCATATGTGTATATATGTATATAGTATTGGAAGTGAATTAAAATAACGTAACAGTGTTAGAGAATATTTATAAAAGAGTGGGGAAAAAAAGGAAAAAATCACCTATGATTCTACTATCTCAACATAAATTTATTATCTATATTCTTTCACAGTATTTTTTCAAATGCATGTTTGTATAATATTCTGATCATAATATACATATAATTTTGTATGTTATTGTTTTTGGCACTCATTGTTTTCTTGTTGTAACATTTTCTTGTAATTAAAAATTACTAATTACCTCAAAATATTCCTGCAAATAAAAGTGTTCTATTTTTTAATTTTATTTTCCTCCATCATTATAATCACTTTTTTATTATGCCCGCAGAGCACCATAACCTTAGATGAAGGTGCCCTGGTGCAGGTGCAGAAGTGGGATGGAAAATCAACCACCATAAAGAGAAAACGAGTGGATGATAAACTGGTGGTGGTGAGTATCTTCTCGCTACTTAATTCTAGATTCTACTGCTAGGTCATCCCATAATCATTATTCTACCTAGAGAAACAGATAATCGCCCTTGTAGAACAAAAGGTTAGTTTATTGGGATTACAGTTTCTCTCTGGCAATTATCCTTCATACTTTTAAGCTCAGTGTAGGTATACTGTCCCCCAGGAAGCATTCCCTCATCCCTCTCAATATGAATCATATTGTATTGTGCATTTCTAATTATGTTTCTCACTCACCACATAGATTGTAGGATTCCTTGAGGGCAAGACTTGTATCTTCTTGATCTTTATATTTCCCTAGCTTATTACAATATCAGGTATATAATAAGAGCCCAGAGCAAATATCTTTTGATGAATATTGTTTCCTTCCCAACATTGAAGGAGACAATAAACAAAATATAAGTGGTTTAGTCCCAGGGATTTAACCAATAATTTTTTTTTGTGCCTAGGAATGTATCATGAATGCTGTCACTGCTACCAGAGTTTATGAGAAAGCATAAGCTAAAGGATATTGAGCTGGACTGAAGTTTGCATCAAACTCTATGATATTCTGTTGGGTGTGTTGTCCAAACATATATTATTTCCCACTAATTAGCAAGCAACTAATTTTCCTCCAGACTGATTTTATTCGATATGGTTGTGTTGGTTAAATAAAACTTTTTAGATTTATAAGGCTATGTAATGATTTATTCATTGTGCTAGATAATTTCTTACTCATAATTTAGTGAAGGAAATAGAAAATTGTATTATTGCTTTGTTTCCAGTACATGATTTTTAAAATAATAATCCAAGATGAAAAAAATAATAGTGAATTTTCCATTGTCTTAGGTAGAAAATGATAAATATGTTCTATTACTGAATATGAAGTCCTTCTTTAGCATAACTACAGTCAAGCAATAATCTCTCAGAGACCTAAGGTAATTTTAAATGTAGTGAGATTGTCCACAGTCAGCTGGCCCAAGTGATGTCATTTCACACATATCTGTCCTAGAGCCTTAAGACAGAGACAAGTGTAGTAGCAATGCAGAGGGTAGAAAAAGATTTCTAGGCTATAAGTTTTAATCTGAAAAATTATTAGTAAAGCAAGCTATCCCTGGAATCTCTCAAGAATTAAGTCCAAATAATCCCATAATATTTATTCCAGAAAAGAGGTGACAGGCTTGTAATGAATAATGATGCAAATGTTCCTGTAGTTATTTCCAAATTTTTCTTTTTTTCTTACCCGTGGAACTTTTTATTCAAATAAGATATTGACTATGTTCTGGAACTTTCCATTCAAATAAAATCTCCATGGAGTTCCAATATATAAAACAAACAAAAATGATAATAAGGCCTCCCAGGTAGGGGTGTGTGTTCGTGTGTGTGTGTGTGTGGGTGTGGGTGTGTGTGTGTGAGATTTGTTTCTTCTGCACTTTGTGGAACTTCAAAGCACCTCTACAGATCATTGGAGTTCCATGTACATAGACTGAAATTTCCAAACCACGTACTTACCTTTTATAGTAAGCCAAAATCTTTTAAAGTGTGTCCTGTAGTTGATATAATTCTGTTTGTGATGCTTCCTTTAAAAGTAAGTTTATTATTTTCTGAATACCTACCGGATGTGTAGCACCAAGATATGGAGAAGCCAGAAGAGGTAAATTAAGTTCCTGATCACAATTATTTACTTATTTTTCAAAAACAGAGAGTTAGACTCTCACTTTGGCTTTACTCAAGACTTGGAGAATTCAAAAAGAGAAGATTTGTAGGAACTGATTAGGAAAATTCTTGGTAAACCAATATTTATTAAGCACTTACTATGGTCCATGTACTTTGCATGTTCTATTTAATTTATTATCAAAATAATCCTATGATGAGGATTTGGTATTCCTGTTTACAGATGAGAAAACTGAGTTCAAAGTTTAAGTCTATAAAACTAAGTAGGGAATAGACATAGGAATTTGATATTCAAGAGAGCAATCCTGGCTGGGATATAGATCTAGGAGCCATTCAAGTGGTAACTTAATTCATAAATGGTGATGAGATCATTCAAGGAGAAAGGAAAGTTAGAAAGAAGAAAATAGTTGAAGATGTCCAAGTGAATGTCCCAGGCACCTCAACACAACATGTTCCACACTAAACTTTTACTTCTCCCTTCCATCCACTCCTAATAACTAAATTTATTCTACTTTCCACATCTCAGTGATTATCAGGATGTATTATCTAACTGCCTATTCCACAAATCTTAAAATCATCCTCCAATATGCCTTCTTCCTCACTTTACAACATTTACGTTATTTAAAAAATCATGTTGAGTCAAGGCCTTTGCTGATGCCAGGGACACCACCTACCACAGGCCACACCCAAAGGCCAGTGTCAGAGCACGGCTTTGAAGGTTATAGAAAACTCCCAGGAGACAAAAGAAGGAATAAAGTATCCCAGGATCTGAAAAGAGAAGGCTTTGTATCTGCAGCCACAGCTCTGGGCATTTGGACATCCTCCTCCCTAACCTGCCATCGCGAGCACGAGCAGGGCAAGGAGGATGGGCTGCTGAATGGGGAGAAGCAGGGTTGCTGAAGGCACAGGAACTGGGTGACAAGAATGTCAGCAGCAAAGCAGTGAGGAAGGCATGATAGCTCCTGGACAGTGACAGAACATCCTACACAGACTGGGAGCGGGGATGTAACAATGTGGTGGCCCTGGATTTCCACTTCGGGATGAACTGCTTTGGACTCAGAGGGAGTGCTGAGCAGGGGAAAGTGGGAGGTGCAGAGCAGTCTGAGCTTCTGTCTGGCAGGGACCCAAGAGCTTCATAGGGCAAATGAGTCAGGGGCAGGGTGAAGCACGGGCTAGTCCCAAGGTGCTCTCATGGATGGCTCCGACTCCCTGGAATGCTGCTATCACACTGCCTGTGCAGCCCTCTCACATGGACAGGCCCTCCTGCTTGGCATTCTTCTGCAGGTTGTGTCAACCAGCCGTGTCGTAGATCGTGCAGCCTATGTTATAGCTCTGATCTGGGTTCTGTAACCCTTGCAATGTACGTTTGGAAGGAAATGGAAAGTATGCCTTCAAACTGCATTTGCTTTTTTATTTTTAATGTTATTTTTATTGTAGTAAAAGTCATACAATATAAAACATACTATTTTAATCACATTTAACTGTACAGTTCAGTGACGCTAAGTACATTCACATTGTCCTGCAACTCTCACCATCATTCGTCTCCCAAATTTTCCACCTTCCTAAACTGAAACTCTGTCCCCATTAAACACTAACTCCCCATTCCCCCTTCTCACCCCCTCACCACATCCCCCTCCCCCTGGCATCTACCAATGTACTTTCTGATTCTATGAGTCTGACTATTCTAGGTACCTCGAATAAGTGGAATCAAACAGTATTTGTCGTCACCTACTGTATATTGGAATGCATTTTTGAGAAGCTTGGATAAAACCCCAGAGGCCTGGAGCTACAGGAAAACTGGGTTAGCCCAGCTTTCACAAGGACTGTGTGGTCCTACTTTAGTTTCTGTTCCAAATGTGGGAACAAACTTGCTTCTTAAAACCCTTCAGATCACATGGGTTGTGTTGACTGGCATTCATGTCAAAGCCAAAGCCTTAAGCTAATTTGGGACTGACAGGACTCTGCTAATTCCTTATATAAATATGGGATCTGCTCTTTGGCCTTCCAGGTCAGGGTCTTGGGTGGGACACCTGTAGCCTTCGTTTGCCTCTGAATTTTCTGGAATAAAGTTGCTTTCTTCTCTCATTTCAAGGTCATAGGAGAGAGAACCAATAACAAAGGTCATGTCTGGAAGCAATTTGGGTTGGGGGAGGGATGTCTTGAGGCTCGTCCAGACCTTTTCTCTTCGTCCAGACTGGGCAGTGGAGCCACTGCTGCCCACTAGAAGAACAATTGGCTTGCAAAGCATTTCAGACTCATTAAACAGGTAGATGATCAGAATCTGAAATGACTATTGTTCACTAAGGAAACTTTTCAAGAGGGACTGTAGTACCAAGAGAGCTGAATGCCTGCCCCTGAGCGTCTAGTGAGGAGTAGAAGGAATCAAGGCCCTTGTGATTGTGTATGAGACCAGAAGCCACACCATGCTCTGCCATGACTGGCAACTGTCATTCATGTTCTTCAATTCCTGCAGCTCCTGCCACTAATTTTCAGCTGGAATTGAAGTTGTCTCTGGGCACCTTGTCCAGCCTCACCACCCACCCACAATGCAAACCAGCACTGAGCGACAAAAGAACAGAAGCCCCAGAGCACCTCCATAAAGACCAGATGGGGGTACTTCCCTGGTGGCGCAGTGGTTAAGAATCCACCTGCCAATTCAGGGGACATGGGTTTGAGAGCTGGTCCGGGAAGATCCCACATGCTGCAGAGCAACTAAACCCATGTGCCGCAACTACTGAGCCTGCGCTCTAGAGCCCGTGAGCCACAACTGCTGAGCCTGCATGCCACAAGTACTGAAGCCTGTGTGCCTAGAGCCTGTGCTCCGCAACAAGAGAAGCCACCATAATGAGAAACCCACGCACCGCAATGAAGAGTAGCCCCCGTTCGCCACAACTAGAGAAAGACCGCGCGCAGAAATGAAGACCCAACACAGCTAAAAATAAAATATAAATAAATAAAATAAATTAAAAAAAAAAAGATGGGGCACGCTTGCTGCTGCCATCCACAGAGTACCGACACCCTGTTTGGACTTTTACATGAGAAATAAACTTCCATTTTGTTCAAGCTGCTGTTGTTTGTTACCAACCTGAGTTACTGGACTCCTTAATCAATAGAAATTAATAAGAGGCCAGACGAGAAATTCAGGCCAGGCTTTACTGGGACTCATGATGCAGCACGAGGGAATGAAAACAAGTAACAGATGCTCTTGCTGGCTCCCCGGGGTGGGGGCAGCCACTTGGTCCTTTAAGTGGGGTGAGGGTAGGGATGGATCAGTGGGTCGGGCTGGAGTGCAGGGGTCATGTGCAGTACTCTGCTTTTGCTTCCAGCACCTCGGAAGTGGCAGTTGGCAAGTGGGGAGGAGGGTGGGAGAGGGTTGGATTGGGAGTTTGGGATTAGCAGATGCAAACTGGTATATATAGAATGGAGAAACAGCAAGGTCCTACTGTATAGCACAGGGAACTATATTCAATATCCTGAGATAAGCCATAATGGAAAAGAATATGGAAAAGAATATATGTATGTATACCTGAGTCACTTTGCTGTACACAGCATTAATTAACACAACACTGTAATTCAACTGTACTTCTATAAAACATAAATTAAAAATAAATTAAATTTAAAAAATCATGTTGATTGTATTAACTCAAAAAATTTTAATGCTTGCTTTTCTCATTCCCATCACCAACAGCACTATCATTTTTTTCCTTAATTACTAATAAATCTCCTTCTCTCACTCTCTGTCCTCTCCTCTCTTTTCTAAACCCTGTAGACTTCATGAATGATAGTTACACAATGAAAATTTGACCTGGACACTTAATGATTAAAACCCTTACATGGCTCCCATTTCATCTGCAGAAGTTCCAATCTCCTTAGCATGGCATGTAAATGTGTCTTATGCTTGCCTTTTCTTATCTAACTTTCTAGTTTTATCATTGCTCTTGTTCTCTACACATTCTTTGCTTTAATCATACCAAAAGTTTTTCATACTCTTTCTTGCCTCTGATATTTTGGTTTTAGGTATTTTTTTTTTTGGTGTGTGTGAATTAGTCTGCTCCTTCCTGTCTAAAACTCTCCTTTCCCTTCTTTCTAAGCCTTCCCCATACCTTATACGTGCCTCTGTGCTAATTCTTTAAAAAGTTGCTTTAGGTGTCACTTCTATGTATGTGTATTTGTGAATTTACTTATTTTTCAAAATGTACTATTCAAGTTTAATTCTTATTTTTCTGTTGATGTGGAAGCATAGAGTAAGAAGATTCAATCCAATGTAAATTTGCTGGATAAGTCAATTTCTTGTTTTCTATATTTTTACCATAAAACTAAGGCTGCAGAAGCAAGACATATCTTCAATGTCAGTTCTCTGATTTATCCTCCCTGGGACCTCTTTGAAGCTCACATAATTTTTCACTGACATTGCTTCTATCAACACACATGCAGAAGCATAGAGGAAATTCTACTCTTAAAGGAAGAGAGACAGGATCAAACGGATACTTCTCAGAAAGAGATCTCAAAGACGAGGATTGTGCCATATTTGTAGCTGTGTCCCCAGACCCTGGCACAGTAAACAGGAGATTCAGAACTTAATAAACAATTCTTCAATAAGTGAGTGAACGCTCTTCCCTGTGCTAGGTGTGGTCTGGAACACAGAAAGAGTAACGGCTCATGCTCATGCCCTCAGTGTAGTAGAGAAATAGCATGAACACCATCACATCACCTGGGAAAATTGTTCTGATAGTTTCTCCTCCTCCCTCACCCCTCATTCCCCAAATCTAAGAAGAGTTAAACCCTTCCTCCCTTGACCACAGAAAAAAATGTGTGTGTTCTTACTATAACATGATATTACCACATTCTGATTTCTCATCTTTTCCATCACTAGGTTGACACAGCCTCAGGACACTTATGTATACATCTAGCATCTAGCACTGTGTTTAGAAATATGATAATCACTTGATAAATTTTAGTGGAATGAATAAAGACACAATATAGGGGAGGAAATGAATTATATGATAAACTATGTGGTATAATCTATGGATTGGAAGGAAGCCAGGGGCAAGCAGAGTAGTCAGTATGTGCTGGAGTAGTCAGGAATGTTTTCAACATAGAGGATGTATTTGAACTGGGTCATGAAAGAGAACCATAAAATTAATTAATTGCTTATTAATAAATTTTACAGTGGAATGACTTGGCAAATACCATCTTACCTAAGTAATAAATGTTAACATCATCATCAGTAATTGTGCAAATTAACATCATGTGTGTTCTGATATGACACAATGAGAAGAACACAGCATCATTGCTGGAGTATTCTTACCAAAAATGTATAACCTCAAATGAATCATGAAGAAACATCACCTTACCCCAACTGAGGATTATTCTATAAAGTAACCAGACTATACGCTTCAAACATGTCAAAATCATGAAAGACAAGGAAGAGCTAAAGATATATTTCCATTTGAAGGAGATGAAAGAGACATGACAGTTGAATGCAATGCATGATCATGGACAGTTTCATGGACCAGAAAGAAAAAAGGAAAAATAACTCTTTTTTTTCTTCTAGCAACAGGAAACATTGTTGGGACAATCGCTAAGGTGTGAGTGGAGTATGGATTTAATAATGATATTGTTATTGGTGTTGATTTCCTGATTTTGATGGATGTTCTGTGGTAACATAGGTAAGGTTTTTATTTGGGGAGTAGCGGGGCAACATTTCTGCAACTTACTCCCAAGTTATTAAAAAAGTATATATATATATATGTAAAGGAGGGCAAAAGTGTTAGAATGTTGACAATTAGAGAATCTGAGAAAGAGTTTATGGAAAATATTTGTGCTGTTCTTGCAAATTTTCTGTAACTTTGAAATGATATAAAAATTAAAAGTAACCATCCCCCCGACAGCTGAAACCAGAAATTATGAATGTTAACTACTATATCTATATAAAGATTGACAATCAAAATTTATTGATAAATAATAAAGAATGTAAAAGAGATGGGACATCAATTCACGTGAAAATGAAAACCTTCATATACTTTATAAAAACTGTGATTCTGGGAAGATGGTGGAGTATGAAGCACTAGGAATCTGTCTTTCTGCCAAGGAAACAATTGGACTAGCAGAATCTCTCTCATGTATTTTGGAATTCAGGAGTCTATCAAAGGCTTATGTCTTCCAGGGAAAGTGTTAGAGGGTAAATATAGTTAAATCCAGTCAATTTCGGCTCTTAGCACAGTATGCACTACCTATCCTCCACACCTCAGTCCCTTTGCTGACAGCTGTGCATATATTACTGGAGGAGCTTGCACATATCTTGCATGAGAGAGGGTGGGCAATGAAGACCCTATCCTCCAAATATCAGGAATGTGTGTTCTAATCACTGATTGCTGCTTCTGATTGCTGAAGTGCAGATAGAGAGGTGGTGGCCACCATTGTTGTATTTCCTCCCATTGTTGCAAGCCTCCCCCCTCCCACTGAAGTGATTTCCAAGAAATTTAAAGGGCCAGCACCTTCCCCTTCCCTTCATTTTTCACTTTTTCCTTTTTGAGGAGCCATAATTAAAGACTAGGACATTCAAAAGCAATTTCATATACAGAGGATATTAGAGAGTCACTGTGCATACCAAGTGAAAGCCACAGGCCCAGAAAGGACATGAGAAGACCTTAAGTTTATACCTTAACATGGTCCTTGGCACAGAGCCAGACTACAGCTATCGGAAAACAAAACCAAAAAGCAGCAAAGGAGAAGGAAGAGAATCTAATTTCCAGAGTTACCACATTATTAAATTCAAATTTCCAGTTTTCAACAGCAAAACAATCACAAGACATAGAAAGAAACAGGAGAGTTTAGCCCATTCAAAGAAAAAATTAAACCAACAGAAACTGTCCCTGAGAAAGACCTGATGGTGGATTTACTAGTCAAAGACCAAAACAGCTGTCTGAAAGATGCTCTAAGAACTAACTAAAGGAAAATATGGAGAAAGCAAGAAAACAGTGTATGAACAAAATGGAAATATCAGTAGATAGAAAACCGAAAAAGAAGCCAAAAGGAAATTCGGGAGTTGAAAAGAACAACTGAAATGAAAATTTCACTAGAGGTACTCAAAGGCAGATTTGAACAAGAAGAAAGAACAAGTGAACTTGAAGGTAGGACAATGGAAATTATCAAATGACAAACAGAAAGAAAAAAAGACTGAAGAAAAGTTATCAGAACCTAAGGAACATGAGAGGCACCATCAAAAGGACCAACATATGCATTGTGGGAGTCCCAGAAGGACAAGAGAGAGACCAAGAGGCAAAGAGAATATTTGAAGAAATAATGGCTAAAAATTTCCCAAATTTGATAAAAGACATGAATGTTATATCCAAGAAGCTCCACAAACTCCAAGTAGGCTGAACTCAAAGAGACCCACCCTGAAACAATGAAAGACAATGTCTTAAAAGACAAAGACAAAGAGAAAACCTTGAAAGTAGCAAGAGAGAAGTGACTCATTCCATACAAGTGATCCTTAATAAGATTGTCCAAAGATTTCTTATCAGAATATTTGGAGGCCAGAAGGCAATGAGCTGATATATTCAAATTGCTAAAAGAAAATATGGTCAGCCAAGAATCTTGTATCCAGTAAAACTTTCCTTCAAAAATGAGGGAGAAATTAAGATATTCCCAAATAAACAAAAGATGAGGAGTTACCATTATACCTGCTCTACAAGAAATGCTAAAGAGAGTCCTACAAGTTGAAATAAAATGACACAAACAGTATCTCAAGTGGAATTTATTCATGGAATGCAAGGATGATTCAACAGATGAAAATTGGTCAGTGTAATATACTACATTAACAGAATGAAGGGAGAAAAAACCACACACACAATCACCTCAGTTGATGCAGAGAAAGCATTTGACAAAACTCAACATTCTTTCATGTAGAAACATTCAATAAACTAGACGTAGGAGGAAAATTCCTCAACATAATAAAAGCCATATATGAGAAACCTCATTGAACATTATACTCAATAGTGAAACCTGAAAGTTTTTTCTTTATGATAATGAGCAAGGCAAATGTGTCCACTCTTGCCACTTCTATTCAATGTAGTAATGGAAGTACTATTCAGAGTGATTAGACAAGACAAAGAAATAAAAGTCATCCAAATTGGAAAGAAAGAAATAAAATTATTTCTATTTACAGAAGGTATGATCTTATATGAAAAAAGGTCCCCCTACAAAAAATTGTTAGAACCAATAAATAATTCAGCAAAGTAGCAAGATACAAAGTCAACACACAAAAATCAGTTGCATTTCTATACATTAACAATGAACAATTTAAAAAGTTAAGAAAACAGTTCCATTTACAATAGCATCAAGAGGAATAAAATACTTAAGAATTAACCAAGAAAGTGGAAGATTTGTGCAATTAAAACTATAAAAGAAATTTTTAAAAGACATAAATAAATGGAAAGACATCCCATATTCATAGATTGGAAGATGTCAATACTATTCAAAGCAATCTGCAGATTTAATGGAATCCCTATCAAAAGTCCAATGATGTTCCTTGCAGAAATAGGAAAGCCCATTCTAAAATTCATATGGAATATCAAGGGATTCTGAAGAGCCAAAACAATCCTGAGAAAGAAGAACAAATTTGGAGACACTTCCTGATTTCAAATCTTACTACAAAGCTACTATAATCAAAACAGTGTGCTACTGGCATAAACTCTGACCTATAGACAAATGGAATAGAATAGAGAGTCCAAAAATAAACTCTTGCATATATAGTCAAATGATTTTCGACAAGAGCACCAAGACCATTCAATGGATAAAATGCAGGCTTTTCAACAAATGGTGCTGGGAAAACTGGGTATCCACATGTAAAAGAATGAAGCTGAAGCCTTGTTTAACACCATATGCAAAAGTTAACTCAAATGGATCCATGACTCAAATGTAAAAACTAAATCTTAAAACTCTTAGAAAAAAATGTAAGGTTGAAGTTTCACAACATTGGACTTGGCAATGATTTCTTGAATATAAGAGCAAAGGCACAGGCAACAAAAGAAAAAATAGACAAATTTGATTCCAGGAAAATTAAAAACTCTGTGCAACAGAAGACATTATCAACAGAGTAAAAAGGTGACTCACAAAATGGGAGAAAATATTTGAAAATCATACTTCTGATAAAGGATTAATATCCAGAATATATAGAGAGCTCCTGAAACCCAACAACAAAAAATTTGATTCAAAAATGGGCAAATGTCTTGAATAGACATTTCTCCAAAGAAGATACATAAATGGTAAATAAGCACAAGAAAGGATGTAGAAAATCGTTAATTATTAGTGATTATGTGAATCAAAATTACAATGGAACACCACCTCACACCCATTAAGAGAGAGACTATAAAAAACAACTTGTTGGTGAGGATGTGGAGAAATTGGAATGTTGGTGGGAAGGTAAAATGGTACAGCTGCTGTGGAAAACAGTAGGACAGTTCCTCAAAAAATTAAAAATAGAATTACCATGTGATCCAGCAATTCTACTTCTGGGTATACACCCAGAAGAATTGAAAGCAGGGTCTCAAAGAGATACATGTATACCCATGTTCATAGCAGCATTATTCATTTATTGCTAAATTGCAGAAGCAATCCAAATGTCCATCAAAGGATGAATGTATAAGCAAAATGTAAATACCACCTTTTGATTATCCAATAGAATACTATTGTGTTAAAAAGGAAGAAAATTCTGAGATTTGCTACAACATGGATGAACCTTGAAGACATTATGCCAGATGAACTAAGCCAGTCACATACACACAAAAACAAATACTGCATGATTCCACTTGTATGAAGTACTTAGAGTAGGAAAAGTCATGGAGGCACAAAGTAGAATGGTGGTTGCCAGGAGGTAGGGGAGGGGACAATGGGGAGTTACTGTTTAATGGGTAGGTTTCAGTTTTGCAAGATGAAAAGAGTTCTGGAGACGGTGGTGATGGTTGCACAACAATATGAATGTATTTAATGCCACTGAAGTGTGCACTTAGAAATGGTTAAGACAGTTAATTCTATGTTATGTATATTCTACCACAATAAAACATTAGAAAAAAATCTAGTGTGGCTCCAGCTATTTTATGTACAGCAGTAAATTAGCAGACATATTTCTGAATACTTTTGTAGCTTCTAGTACATATTTAACTTCATCAGTATCCCTCACCAGTGGATAATGTAGCATCTTAAAATTGAAATTTATTTAAAAGTATTTAATCCCTAAAATGTCACAAGAAGGAAAGTTAATATAGAAAATGAGATACTGGAGAAGTATAGAAAAATGAGATAATGGAGAAATAAGCATTTAAACTGTCATGAAAATAAGATGTGTAACTGTTCTATAACAGATTACTGTATTCTAGTTCCTTTGCTAGGGTTAACAATTAAGTACATTTTAATTTTAAATTTTTTTACTGCAGGAAATGGTGCTTTTAAAAAAAAAAAAAAAATCCAACAAAGGTGCCAAAGGCTAATGGTGGAAGTGGCAGGACTAGGAGACAACTTTCTTGGTTGAGAAGGGAGATGTATGATAACAATGAGATACTGAGCAAAGGTGAAGGGAGTCTGAGAGTCCCTGTACCATGTGATGACCATAGTGAAAGGGCTGTCATATGAGCCGATCAGGAGAAAATAATGTATTAAAACTTTGTCTTTAGTTGCTGTTAGAGGTTAAGATCAGTGATGAGGGAAACTGTCAGTTAAAAAGAAATAAACACAGTTTATTCCTTTTGTCATTCATTCATAAAACATTTATTGGGCACCTCCAATATACCAGGCACGGTCTTAGGGATTCAGAAGTGAATCAGAAATATTTTCTTTGCTTGATGTACTCACAAAAGAGGTCAGGGGGACAGCTGGCGGATGACTCGTTGCAATACTATAAGAAAATTTCCCGAATATATTAATACTTCTATTAAAGTATAATTGTATCACATAATAGGGATCAACCAGCTCTGAACCAGTTTCACAGAGGAGGTGATATTTGAATTGGATCTAGAGAGCTGGGAGATGCTGTGCACAAGACCAATATCACATGATACATGGAATTGGTTTTAAGAGTCCAAATTTAGGTGGAGCTATTTACAAACGCATACCAATTATGAAGGTTTAAGCTTCAAGGAACACAAACTCAGACATAAAATTATTTAAATAATAATGGAATTCATTAATTCTCTCAATAAAGATTCCAGAAACACAGTGTCTTGAGTTCTTCCCCCTTTTCCTCTCTGCCATTCTCAGTTTTGGCCTCATTTTTGAGTTGGTAACACAATGGATACAGCAGTTCTAAATGTCATACAAGAAAGCAAAAGTTGTCAAGGAGGGGACTGTCCCTCTACCTCTCTTTGAAGGGTGAGGGAATTTTATAGAAGCCAGAAATTTGACTTTCCCTTTTGTCTCATGGGCCACAGGATTGATTTCTGAATCAATCAAAGGCAGAATAATTGGAACAAAAATGGTTAGACTAAGGGGAGACCTTTGTCACACCACCTCACTGGCAAACATGCCCAGATTCGTACGCCTGCCATCTTTCAGGCAGAGTACATACATATCTAGAACCAGTAAAGCAAGATCTTAAGTCATTGGCTCTTTATTTGAGCATCACCTCTGAGTACGCTTTCAACTGCTAAGGCACTTATTTTTAGCCCAGGTCTCAGTTTCCTGAAACTGACTCTAAGGTTTTTGCTTCCCCTGTTTTGCCCTCCAGATAATTTAATAACTATTTCACCTCTAAAGATATTGCATTATAAATATCTTCTTTACATGTTTTCATCAAAAGAAATTCTTTATCCCACTTAAGATATAACTTTGTGGTGTCAAAACATCAACCTTTTTTTTTTTTTAAAATGTTTTTCAACAAAGAGATGGTTTGAATGAAGATTTCTTTGACATGAAGGAATATTTGACCCAGGCAGATAATAGTATGAATATTCTTCTTCTGGTGCCTGGCACTCTAATATTCCAGCCTTCTTTAAAACAACTGGAGTTCAAAGCTATGATATAAATCTATAGCCTCTGAATCCAATCCTTCCTAGTAAAGGCCTTACCTGCAAAGTTCACTTCCATTACTTGGGTTACAGAAGATGATTTCAGAAGTAATTGCACAGATATTTAAATTATCTGCTGCCTTTGTCTTTCTTTTAGAATGCAGATATCAAAATATCATATTTCTCCCTAAAACTTCCTCTCATAATTTCAAGTGGTATATTTTAATATCAGGATTTCTTTGTAAGCCTAAAAGATGAATGTTCCAAGCATAGCTCCACCTCCTTTTTAGGGTTTAAATTACAAAACATCATCAATGATAATTGTTACTTTTCTTCCCAGTCCGCAATTACTCTTAATTAACAACAATGATAATATTAATAATACCCTACATCTCATTCCAACCAACTGTAGACATTTCAGTTACACTAAGTAATATCAATTCATCAACCCTGCAAGGAAGGGAGGGGCAGATATTATTTTAATGAAGAGGGTACTCTGGCACTGTGACTTGTCCAAATAAAAAACAGCTGAGGTAGACCAGTCAAGCATGTCTTTGTATCAAGTGGGAAAATACCTCAGTCAGGTGTTCATTAGACATTTGTGGGGATATTCCTTCAGAGTTGACTCAGCATTCATAGTTCAAAATGCTGATCTCTATTGAAAATTGTCTTCATTCCACAAGT
The DNA here is from genome assembly GCF_028023285.1 of Balaenoptera ricei. Taxonomy (NCBI): domain Eukaryota; kingdom Metazoa; phylum Chordata; class Mammalia; order Artiodactyla; family Balaenopteridae; genus Balaenoptera; species Balaenoptera ricei. Next base: position 57,949,624 of record NC_082655.1, read on the forward strand.
AATATTTATGAGGTGACTCAGGTTACAAATCTGTTTGCTGGAAGCTATAATCATTGACTTAAATTCAACTTAGCCTGTTAATTTTCTGTTTCTTTATTTGGAGGTAAATAAAATGAGTCAATGCTGGTGCCTAGACTCTTTTGTCTTGCTGCTGCCCATTGGCCATTTCATAAGAGTCACATGATTGCCTAAGTTTCTTTGGCTTTTGGTTGTGAATGCCTCTTCTCAGCAAGCTTTCCATCATGACTGAGCCCTTTTTGGGAACCTGGAAGCTGGTCTCCAGTGAAAACTTTGATGAGTACATGAAACAACTGGGAAATACCATTACAAGATTTGGAAACTGGCAATGCATTTTGTGATATGGTTGGGTTTGCACTTTACAATGAATTTTTCAACAATTCTCTCATTCATTTGTGATCCTAGGGTATATTCAAATGAGGTTAACAAAGTTTGTGTATCTACTTTTACTTTTTTATTACCAGTAATAATTATCTCTTTTTGGAATACTAGGCTCACAGATGCTTCCTTCTAGGTATTATCTATATATTTAAACAATTTATCCTTTTAGAAAATACTTCATCTTACCCCTATGATCGAGTTTATTTTTAGCTTGGTCATTTCATTAAGTAGCTTTTCTCTGCTCCCCATTATAGACAGTAATACCTATCTATGATTAAATTTATCAAGTAAATTTGTTTCAAGGTTTGCTTTAAGTTATAACTTCAAAAGAGCAATAGCAACAAACAAAATTTCTAGTTGGTTAATTTTAAGAGTTCTGATGCATGTGGGAGGTTTTTAATAACATTATTTGGAAGAGTTTCAAATGTTTTATTGGAGAAATAGAACATTTTTACTCATGGAATTTCTTACCATTGGGTATTTCCTCAGAAGTATAAACTCTATGCACACTTTAGTTCTTACTCAAATTGAATAAACATCATTTATAATGGCTCAGATCTATAATAACTAAACTAGTCTTTACTAATGTTAGAAGAATAGTAATTATTTAACATTTAATTAATTTTAAACATTTAATTAAGAGAAACCTCTCTTATAATAAACTGCATATAAAGTCAAAAAAATTTTTAATCTTACTTTTTTTTTAAAATTGGCTGAAATGATAAATACATAATAAGTCAACGTGTTCATAATGTAATATTTGTTCCTTTTTCTTTAGTATAAACTCTCTCAGAAAGTAATAAAAAACATGTTTCCCTATCTCTTCATGGATTCATGGACTCACCTGTTTTGAGTTAAATTTTTTTTTTTTAATAATAAATAATTAAATAAATTTGGGGGCATCTAAGAAACTTGGGGCTGATGGCAAAACTAGCCATGTTTTGACTGGGAGCTGGTCTCAAGCAGAGTGCAAGAGAGAATAACCACTGAGTACATACTATGTGCCAATACCATGCTAAGTCCTATCATTTAACCTCCAACACACCTATGAGGTGAGTACTATAATTACTCACATTTTACTACTGAGAAAGCTGAAGTTTAGAGAAAAGGGAAATAATGTGGCCAAGCTAACAAGCGGCAAAGTTGGAACTCGGGTTTTAACCTCCTCACTCCTCACTCTTTTGTGATTCATGTCTAACACTGCTTTTCTGTGGTCAGAGGCATCCTGTCCAACCGCAATATGAATGTGAAATCGAGTTCTATATCGATACTAAGAGTCGGGTGTCAGCCCTTCTGCCCACCAATTGCAGGAGTCAAGTTAAACAATGGACAATCCCCAACCTGAACAACAGGACCAGGCTCTCAGCCAAATTGTCCAATTTGCCTACCTCCTCTTTACTCAGCCAGATCTGAAATTTATCTGCAAATAAGGGAGAAGCTTGGACTTTATAAGTCATATTCTTTTAGAGTAGATTAGATACTTTGAAAATTGCATTTCTTTTTTTTTTTTTTTTTAAGAAGAAAAGTGTGCTAAAATTCTTGGACAATTAGAAAACCTGTGCTTAAATTTCAGCTCTGCTAATTACCAGACACATCACCTAGAACAAGCCTCTCTACCTCTCTGGGACTCGGTGTACTCATCTCTAAAATGAGGATAATAACATCCCCTGTGCTGTTGCTGCAATATTTCATGAGGTAAAGCCCAAGCATATGACCGAAAGGCACCATACAAATATATATTTTAGATGAAGTGCAAGAGTCTCAGAAAATGAATTTAACTTTCAAAATGTCAAGTATAATTACTAGACATATCTTCTGATTGGGAGGTTTGGCTCAATCCAGCTGTCACAGAGAGCATTGAAGAAAATACGGCGTATTATCCAAAACTTCAATGGGGGAAGGATGCATTCTTTTTAAATTGCTTTCCAAAATGATTGTTAGCACTTCTTCCTAAACATCTTAAGAAGGTATTTTGTTTTCTCTACTCATTGATTTCTCTTCTCACTCATTCCTACAGGAGTGAGTGCTGCAGTCCAGAACTTTGCTGGGTTGGCAAAACCAAGAATCACTATTAGCACCGACAGGGATAAGGTTAACATCAAAACAGAAAGTTCTTTCAAAAATACTGAGATCTCCTTCAAGCTGGGAGAAGAATTTGATGAAACCACATCAGATAACCAGAAAGTAAAGGTAAGAACTAAATCTTCCTGGTCCACAATCAGGAAAAATCTAGACGGTGGTTAAGCACAGTTAATTCTAATTTGATTAATTACCCAGTCAGCTTGGGCTTGTTTTGTTAATTAATATTGCACAATGCTAAAGTCAATTATTTTGCAAATGATTCAGGGTCCAAAAACTCAACTTATTTTCACTGTTTCTCTGATTTCTCTTTGTCATTGTATAAAAGAGCATATAAAATGATTATTCACAAATAGTTTAGGTATTGCTTACCTGGGGGGAAAGAGCATTACTCAAATAATCTCTTGAGACTTCCCTAGTTTGATGGTATTAAATTAGGACAAGAACTGTTGTAAGAATTTTGGAGAAAAGAATTTCAAAACTGAAATTAAAAAGTAGATGTCTAGTCTTGTGTAGATTAGAATGTAGTGAATTGCTATTTCTGACTGATTCCTTTCTGCATTTATAGAGCATCATAACATTAGATGGTGGCTCAATGATTCATTTCCAAAAATGGCTTGGCAAAGAGACAACAATCAAAGGACAAATTGTAGATGGAAACATGGTAGTGGTGAGTTTTCTCTAAATTTAATATTTTTAGAAGCTCCTATTTGAGGCATGCCCTACAAATTACTCAATTGTCTTGTATCTCAAATAGAGGGTCTGGGGAAAGAGGGACAGATCAAATTTAACATGTCATGTACCAACTCTAATAGATCCCTCTTTGCTTTTAGGAATATATCATGAATAATATTGTCAGCATTGGAATCTACAAAAAGGTATGAAAAATTGTATACGTCAGTGAAAACTTGTTCACTAACAGGAAACTGGGACTTGAAGAAGATGTGTCTCAGAGCCACTGATTTTTTAAAAAATTACTCAACATAAATTTGCCCAATAAAACCAAATTAAGTGCAGTTTTGGAGCTGTGTAATCTTGAGGGTTAGGTACAATCTGATAAATTGGTGAGACAAGAAACTTCTTGTCTCTGGTGTAATTGTAAGATCACCAAAGTGCCCTTTATTCTTCGTACACCTGAATCCTGCAGTCACTGATTTTCCTTTAGTGGACCCATTCCATTTAGGTTAATGCTTTCTGTCAAGGGGTGCTCTGTTGAAATTCATGTGACCTCAAAGGTGGATACATTATAATCATTGTAATCCACTTTGGGCATCACAGATTTTGAAAATCAACGTTGCTTTTTATTTTTTATTTTTGCAGAAGGCTGACCATGCATAAAGTAGATAGGATAGATAGATGGATAGATAGGTAGATGGATGGATAGATAGATAGATAGATAGATAGATAGATAGATAGATAGATAGATAGATGAGAGAGAGAGATTACAAAATAGAGCCTGGACATTATACACTGTGCGTGAATTTTTATAGAACATTTAAAACAATCATTATCTTACTTTTCCATAAACTTATTTAAAATAATCAGGCTAGGGCATCGGTCACCATTTCATACAACTTAGTCTTTGCAGAATGATATTTTATTAAATGCCAGTCCAGAATTTCTAAATGCCTGGTAGGAATATAATTGTTAGAGCTACACAAAGTCCCTCAATAGTTTCACCATGTACTGTTGCTAGGAAGTACTCTCAGGGCTTAGAGCAAAACAGAGTAATATAGGTAAAATTTAAAAATTGAGGGTATTTGTAGCAGTGGGAGGAGGAAAAGGAAAGAGAGGAAGAATTATGTAAATCTCATGTTGCAACTTAAACTTAAAACCAGATAGTAGTTGGTGAAACGTAACTCCTGAGGATAGTGTTAAATATGTGCTAATTTGTCATCTAAACTGAGTCAGAAGTGAAAAGTGGAAAGGGGCACTTTCAATAATTATACCTGGGCAACAAACATAAACTGGGACTGTCCTAGGCAAACTGGGAGGTATGGTCACCTCAGTAAGGAGAAAATTAAAGAGTAATGTACAAAAGGACTGAGCATAGTGTTGGGACAATAGCTGAATTCTTGTCCAAGGAAAGGAACTAGGCTGTCATATTAAACCCTGAAGACCTCTGAGGATACAGCTGTGCACTTGAAGTGATGGGTTTGGTAGTAGCCACACAACTGCCAGATGTGGCCAATGACAGTCATCACCCCACGACTTGTCTCTGTCCTTCCTAAAGGACTCAAGTGTGTACAAAATGTACCTGTGCTTCTTTGCCAGAAGTCAAAGAGGATTTCAGCCCCCAAGGTAGCGTCCTGTGCACAAAGGGGAGCAGAGGCCAATGTCTCCTTCATCAGAGGATGGTCTCTGCAATGGGGCTGCAGATGACAGCACTTAAGCAACAACTCAGACCAAGGGTCAAAATGTTTTCCACAACCATTAGGAAGAGGGTATTCTTCTAAAAAACACTAGGCACTTATTTAAATCTTAGTCTTTACAGAGGCAAAATTTATAAAAGAATAATATAGTTCTGAATTTTCAAGACATTTCTCTTCTCATAAGTGTCACAGCTCAAGGTACACACAGCCTAAATGAGAAATAAAATCCTGCTGTGGTGTCTTTAGTAGGTAGAATCAAACATGCTACTCCTGAGGAAGTCACTCATCCAGCAAGTTCTTATTCAGTGACCACTGTTTGTTCAATACTGTGTTAGGTGATGGCAAACAGCAATAAGTTAGAGATGGAGTTCACAACTGCCTTTTTATGTTACAAGTAACAGAGACATGTTGAAATCCTATTGCTTTTATTTTTATTCTCAGTCAAATCGTGTCAAAATTTCTGTAAGAAAAAAATTCATTAAAGTTTATACTGAGAATTATTAGTCTTTACTAAGGACATTCACATGATCAGTCTCTTGGTATATCTGACTTTCCTTCAAAAATAGTCATTATCTATCTAGAAGTAAATCACATGTCGTATTGGTCAAGTTGTACTGGATTTATAGAAAAAGGATAATAATGACACTTTTCATTATGCAATAAAAAGCCATTACTTATTCACTTTCCAAAAGGGTTTGAAGTAGAGGAAGTGAGAGAAGATTTTATAAACCACAAAGGAAAATATATATTTATTTTTGAATATTTTTAGACTGAATAACTTACTAGTAAACTATTATATTTTAAATCCACACTGAAGTTTACAGGAGAGTATTAATTACCCAAAGATCAACCATACTAAAATCAAGATGAATACTATTATCAAAGACTAACTCACCAGCTTTCTTCTTTAGCTACCCAAAACTATTAAGTAAACCACTGACAAAAATAATTTGTTTTGAACACTCTTAGTGTATTTAATTTTCATATTTTTGCACAAAAGTGCGATAAACATAAAAGGACATGATTTGATAGTCATGAAAAGACAACTGACTACTCCAAAGATAGTAACAGAAAATAGATGGAAACTTAGGATGAAGAAATCGGGACATAACCGAATCCTCAAGTTATGGGTCTTAAGACTTCTATTTTAAACACTTACAGGGAAATATAGTCTGTCCACTTTGAAGTTTGGTATCTAGATCCTGTGTAATTTTTGGAGAGGGACAGGGTGGGGAGGGACCATCCAACCACCAGCCCCGTGACAAGAGAAGGTGCCTGTTATGCCAGAGACACATTGCAGGGAAGTGAAATGAATGGGGTTTGAGAACCAGGCAGAGCAGGGCTTGAATCCTGCTTCTGCCACTGACAGCTTTGTGAGCTTGCATGAGCTGCTCACCCACTTTAGTTTTTTCCTTTGCAAAATGGAAACCATCTACTTCACAGGGTTGTGATGAGGGAAAATGAGACATTCTGCAATGGACCAGCACAGGGAATCCCTCACGTCTTCTCATTTTCCCCACATCCCCCTCCCAGATAATAAGGCAACTAGAATGCAAAGAATAGGAACCATGGAACTGAAGGTGTGTGCACTAAAACAGTGGGCAGAAGAAGTCGGATCAGAAGAGTGTCACAGCAGAGGTAGGCAGGGTCTAGAAGCAACTGATCAGTTAGAAATGGGATTTGGGGAAAATGGATTCCTGTTTACTTTGTAAAATAGAGTTCAGGTGTCAATACGTAAGTTACAAAACAATTTCACAAAAGTTTTCTTTTTTTGATCCTCAGAACAATCAGTATTGTACAGGTGATAAAACTGCAACCCAAATGTCATCCATCTGGTAGATGGTAAAGCTAAACCAGAACTTATTCCAAGTTTATTATAACATTCTCTCAAAAGATAGACGTTAAGATAGATATTCAGACATAATGTCAGGACTCAGTGTGCCAAGATTTGAATGCATCAGAGATAGTTAATTGCCCACTAGAAATCTGGGCTTGTCCTTCCATAGTATAGCATTGGTATCGAGAAGAGTCTGCAAGGTAGGCACTACTCAGTACCCACCCTGTCTCCATGGGGTCATGTGACTACTTCCTGCATTGGAGTGTGAGTGGAAGTGAAGTGTGCCACTTCTGGGTCAAGAGAGTAAAGAGGCAACCTTTTTCATCTCCCTCAACCCCTGCCTGCTTGGAGGACTGGACTCTGAAACCTGAAGGGTGGCATAGGCATGAGATGAATGGATCCAAAGCCTCTGAGTCGCCTCATGGAGAAAAGCTACCCAAAGACCAGGAACACCTGCAGTGGACACGACAGGGAGCAGGAAATAAACTTCTGGGTTAAGGCTCTGAAATCCTGGAGTTCATGACAGCAGCTAACATTACTCTGAGTCAGGTGCCACTTAACAGATTGCATTTGCACTGTGTATCCCGTCATGAGCATGTTATAGGCTAGAATTTAACTACAAAATTAGTTTTCAATTGTTTGAAGGAAGGAATGGGTTGGCATGAATAAATGAAAGTACAGTTTAAACATGAATTGATTCTCTGATCTAACTTTAATCTAAAATATGTGTTTAGGGCTTCCCTGGTGGCGCCGTGGTTAAGAATCCACCTGCCAATGCAGGGGACATGGGTTCGAGCCCTGGTCTGGGAAGATCCCACGTGCTGTGGATCAACTGAGCCCGTGCACCACAACTACTGAGCCCCCATGCTACAACTACTGAAGCCCGCATGCCTAGAACCCGTGCTCCGCAACAAGAGGAGCCACCTCAATGAGAAGCCTGTGCACCGCAACGAAGAGTAGCCCCCGCTCGCCACAACCAGAGAAAGCCTGCACGCAGCAACAAAGACCCAGTGCAGCCAAAAATAAATTTAAAAAAATATGTGTTTACACGTGTGTGTGTATATATGTATATATACACATATATATGTGTAAACCACATTTTCTATCAAAGCCTTTATACCATCTCAATTATTGAAAAATTTTGTAAAACAATCAAGGAAATAAAGTAGGAAATAAAGTTGGCAACCTGGATAACACACGATTAGAAAATCATCTGAATTTTTGTGAGTTTATATTTGTTCTTTATGAAATAAAGCTACACACATACATACAGACACACTCACACACTTTTCACTATGCTTTGCAAGTGAATTATTTTTGAGGGATTCCTTTCTCCCACAGGCTATAAGGGAGCAGATGGCCACGTCCTAAAAAGTGTTTCCTTCAGCTCTTTGTGCTAATGCCTGAAAAGTACGACCTATTTTAATGCTATTAATATCACTTTCTCTCAAGAGGAAATGCAAATGGAGTAGAAAAAACTGTGACCAGCTCATCATACCTTGTAATGACTAGAGGAAAACACGGAAATGTAGAAATTCTGTCTCTGGTTCCCTCCCCAGTGAATGAGTAACCAGTTCTTGGGTGTTCTGTTAGGAATAATGATGTGAAATCTTAGACCAGTCTTTGGAAAAGAGGTCGTGTATGTTCAAGTCTAGGAAAAACAAAGCTAATTGCATTGTTTGGAGGAATCACAAACTACTTCTTCCCTCTATTTATTGCCATTCAAAAAAAGAAAAGCTATTAACTTCCTTTGGGCAGCATAATGCAAATGTCACCATAATAACTAAAAGATCAAATACCCACTGGTGGCTGAGAAAGCTCCAAGAAATGGTTTTCATTAAGAAAGCAATTTTAATCTCAACAGTTCTAAGATGAGAGAAAAACAGTTATTTGAAGCATGAAAGAGGAAGCTATCAAGCCTGAATTGCCATTGTCACCTTTTGTCAAATATATGTCTGGAGGGGCCCAGATGCCCTAGTGGCTGAGTTCTGAAGATAAATAAGACCATTGGTCTCAGGGCATCTGGTGTCTAAGAAATTACAGAAGGTATCGTCCTACATAGAAACGGTTCATTGGCTCTTTAACGTCATTCATTGCCTCCATCTGTAAATGATAGAAAATAAGAATCGGATATTCTAAAATGTCTCTAAATGTCTGTTTAACGTGTCTCCCTTACTGGAGTATAAGGCCCATGAGGGCAGGAACTGTTGCTGTTTCACTCACCATGTTATCTCCAGTGCTACTACAGTTCAATAAATTCATGTTGAGCAATTATCTGCATGCATGCAGGTGAGAATATGTACAACGAACCTTGGAATTATTTTACATGCACTTTCCTAGTATTGTGATAAGATCATGTCATCCTGAATATGGAAAGAACAACCTCCTTTTTTTTTTTAAATTAATTAATTTATTTATTTTTTGGCTGTGTTGGGTCTTCGTTTCTGTGTGAGGGCTTTCTCCAGCTGCGGCAAGCAGGGGCCACTCTTCATCGCGGTGCGCGGGCCTCTCATTATCGTGGCCTCTCCTGTTGCGGAGCACAGGCTCCAGACGCACAGGCTCAGTAGTTGTGGCTCACGGGCCTAGTTGCTCCGCGGCATGTGGGATCTTCCCGGACCAGAGGTCGAACCCGTGTCCCCTGCATTAGCAGGCAGATTCTCAACCACTGCGCCACCAGGGAAGCCCGAACAACCTGCTTTTACCACTGACCAAAGCAATGACTAAACGAAGGAATGGGCGCTACAACTAAGTTTTACACTTAGGTATAACACACAGCTTTGCTCTTTCCACACCTCCAGAGCATATAAAAAAAAGGGAAGGAAGAGAAGGAAGGGGACAGGAGGAGAGAGGAAGTTTAGGAAAATCATATTATTGATTATAAGCACGAATTTTAGATGCTTTCACATTTGTTATATGATTTAATGTAAAGAAAGTCCCATAAGTAGAAAATTTACATTTTCTTCATTCATTCAGTCAGTAAACAAATGATTACCTACTGTATACATGCATGGTGTTAAGTACTTGGAATATTATGTGAATAAAGTCACATATTGTCCCCATGCACATGGAATCAAGACTTCAGTGCATGACATACATATTAAGGAAATAATGCCCAAAATCAATACAAATTAACATGTTAATGAATTAATTAATTAATTGCAGTAACTGTTAAATGAGGATATACTAGAAAAGGATAGGAAAGATGGCTGAATTGAAATCTAAAGGATGTCTCTCCAAAGGTAGAATGAGCTGAAAGTTAAGGATTTATCCAATGGGAGTGGTTATTTATTTTTTTATTGAAGTATAGTTGTTTACAACATTATATTAGTTTCAGGTATATAGCATATGATTCAGTATTTTTACAGATTATACTCCATTAAAAGTTATTACAAGATAATGGCTATACTTCCCTGTGCTAAATAATATATCCTTGTTGCTTATCTATTTTGTACAAAGTAGTTTGTATCTCTTAATCCCATACCCCTAACATGCACTTCCCCTATTCCCCTTCCCCATTTGTAACCACTAGTTTGTTTTCTATATATGTGAGTCTGTTGTGTTTTGCTATATACATTAATTTGTATTATTTTTTAGATTCTACATATAAGTGATATCATACAGTATTTTTTTTCTGTCTGACTTATTTCACTTAGCATAATTTTCTCTAGGTCCATCTGCATTGCTTCAAATGGCAGAATCTAATTCTTTTTTTATGGCTGAGTAATATTCCATTGTGTATATGTATACCATATCTTCTTTATCCATTTGTCTGTTGATGGAAACTTGGGTTGCTTCCATATCTTGGCTATTGCAAACAATGCTTCTATGAACCTTGGGGTGCATGTATCTTTTTAAATTAGTGTTTTTTGTTTTTTTCCAGATATATTTACAGGAATTGAATTACTGGATCATATGGTAGTTTTATTTTTAGTTTTTTGAGGAACCTCCATACTGTTTTCCACAGTGGTTGCACCAGTTTACGCTTTCACTAACAGTGTACAAGGGTTCCCTTTTCTCCATATCCTCTCCAACATTTGTTATTTGTTATTTGTGTTCTTTTATCAAAAAGCCATTCTGACAGGTGTGAGGTGATATCTCATTGTTGTTTTAATTTGCATTTCTCTAATAATTAGCAATGCTGAGAATATTTTCATGTGCTTGGTGGCCATCTGTATGACTTCTTTGGAAAAATGTTTTTTAGGCCTTCTGCCCATTTTTTGATTGGGTTGTTTGTTTTTTGAGTTGTATGAATTGTTTATATATTTTTAGTATTAACCCCATGTCAGTCATATCATTTGCAAATATTTTCTCCAATTCTGTATGTTGCCTTTTTGTGTTGTTGATGGTTTCCTTTTCTGTGCAAAAGCTTTTAAGTTTAATTAGATCCCATTAGTTTATTTTTGCTCTTATTTCTTTTGCCTTAGGAGACAGATCCAAAAAAGTATTTCTACAATTTATGTCAGAGAGTGTTCTGCCTATGTTCTCTTCTAGGAGTCTTACGGTTTCAGGTCTTACATTTAGGGCTTTATTCCTTTTGAGTTTATTTTTGTATATGTGAGGAAATGTTCTAATCTCACCATTTTACATGTAGCTATCCAGTTTTCCCAGCACCACTTATTGAAGAGACTGTCTTTTTCCATTGTATATTCTTGCCTCCTTTGTCATAGATTAATTGACTATAGGTGTGTGGGTTTGTTTCTGGGCTCTCTCTTCTGTTCCATTGATCTATGAGTCTTTTTGTGCCAGTACTATGCTGTTTTGATATCCATAACTTTGTAGTATAGTCTGAAATCTGGGAGGGTGATACCTCCAGCTTTGTTCTTTTTTTCTTAAGATTGCTTTGACAATTTAGGGTCCTTGTGGTCCCATATGAATTTAGGATTGTTTGTTCTAGTTCTGTGAAAAATTTCATGGGCATTTTGATAGGGATTGCATTAAATCTATAGATTGCATTGGGTAGTATGGCCATTTTAACAATATTATTTCTTCCAATCAAGAGCAAGTGATACCTTTCCATTTCTTTGTATCATCTTCAATTTCCTTCACCAATGTTTTATAGTTTTCAGAGTATACAGCTTTCAGCTCCTTGGTTAAGTTTATTCCTAGGTATTTTATTCTTTTTGATGCAGTTTTAAATGGGATTTTTGAACTTTCTCTTTCTGATAGTTCATTATCAGTTTATAGAAATGCAACAGATTTCTTTGTGTTAGTCTTGTATCCTGCAACTTAGCTGAATTCATTTATTAGCTCTACTAGTTTTGTGGTGTATATTTCAGGGTTTCTATATATATTATTATGTACAGTTTTACTTCTTCCCTTCCTGTTTGGAAGCCCCGTTTGGACTTTCAATACTATGTTAAATAGAAATGGCAAAAATGGGCATCCTTGTCTTATTTCTGAATTTAGAGGAAAGGCTTTCAGCTTTTCATCATTGATTATGAAATTACCTGTGGGCTTAAGATATGTTCCCTCTGTACTCACTTTGATGAGAGTTTTTAATCAAGAATGGATGTTGTATTTTGTCAAATGTTTTTTCTCCATCTATTGAGAGGATCTTGTGATTTTTATCCTTACTTTTGTTAATGTGGTGTATCACATTGATTGATTTGTGAATACTGAACCATCCTTGCATCCCTGGAATAAATCCAACGTGATCATGTTGTATGATCCTTTTTATATGTCATTTAATTTGGTCTGCTAATATTTTGTTGAGGATTTTTGCATATATATTCATCAAAGATATTGGCCTGTAATTTTCATTTTTTGTAGTGTCTTTGTCTGATTTTGGTATCAGGATATTTTTTGCCTAGCAGAATGAATTTTGGAGTGTTCTCTCCTCTTCAGTTTTTTGGAATAGTTTGAGAAAGATAGGTATTAATTCTTGTTTATATGTTTGGTAGAATTTCCCTGTGAAGATGTCTAGTCCTGGACTTTTATTTTCTGGGAGTTTTTTTTTTAATTACATATTCAATTTCACTACTAGTGATTGGTCTGTTCAAATTGTCTATTAATCCTTCATTCAGTCTTGGCAGGTTCTATGTTTCTAACATTTGTCTATTTCTTCCAGATTGTCCAATTTGTTGACATATAACTGTTTGTAGTATACTCTTATGATTTTTTTGTATCTCTGTGGTATCAGTTGTTATTCCTCCTCCTTCATTTCTTATTTTATTTGAGTTCTCTTTCTTCTTTTTGGTGAGCCTGGCTAAAAGTTTATCAATTTTGTTTATCTTTTCAAAAGCTCAGTTCTTGGTTTCACTGATCTTTTCTATTGTTTTCTGATCTCTATTTTATTTGTTTCATCTCTGATCTTTATTATTTTCTTCCTTCTTCAGACTTTGGGCTTTATTAATGTTTTTTTCTAATTCCTTTAGGTGGAGTTTAGGTTGTTTATTTGAGGTTTTTATTGTTTCTTGAAGAAAGCCTGTATCACTATAAAATTCCCTCTTAGAATGCTTTTGCTGGATCCCATAGATTTTGGAGTGTTGTGTTTCCATTTTCATCTGTCTCAAATATTTTCTTTTTTTTTTTTTAATTTTTATTTATTTACTTATTTATTTATGGCTGTGTTGGATCTTCGTTTCTTTTCTTTTTTTTAACATCTTTATTGGAGTATAATTGCTTTAAAATCGTGTGTTAGTTTCTGCTTTATAACAAAGTGAATCAGTTATACATATACATATGTTCCCATATCTCTTCCCTCTTGCTTCTCCTTCCCTCCTGCCCTCCCTATCCCACACCTCTAGGTGGTCACAAAGCACAGAGCTGATCTCCCTGTGCTATGCGGTTGCTTCCCACTAGCTATCTATTTTATGTTTCGTAGTGTATATATGTCCATGCCACTCTCTCTCTTTGTCACATCTTACCCTTCCCCCTCCCCATATTCTCAATTCCATTCTCTAGTAGGTCTGTCTTTATTCCCGTCTTGCCACTAGGTTCTTCATGACCTATTTTTTTTTCCTTAGATTCCATATATATGTGTTAGCATAAAGTATTTGTTTTTCTCTTTCTGACTTACTTCACTCTGTATGACAGACTCTAACTCCATCCACCTCACTACAAAAAAAATCCATTTCATTTCTTTTTATGGCTGAGTAATATTCCATTGTATATATGTGCCACATCTTCTTTATCCATTCATCTGTCCATGAACACCTAGGTTGCTTCCATGTCCTGGCTATTGTAAATAGAGCTGCAATGAACATTTTGGTACATGACTCTTTTTGAATTATGGTTTTCTCAGGGTATATGCCCAGTAGTGGGATTGCTGGGTCATATGGTAGTTCTATTTTTAGTTTTTTTAAGGAACCTCCATACTGTTCTCCATAGTGGCTGTATCAATTTACATTCCCACCAACAGTGCAAGTGTGTTCCCTTTTCTCCACACCCTCTCCAGCATTTATTGTTTCTAGATTTGTTGATGATGGCCATTCTGACCAGTGTGAGATGATATCTCAATGTAGTTTTGATTTGCATTTCTGTAATGATTAATAATGTTGAGCATTATTTCATGTGTTTGTTGGCCATCTGTATATCTTCTTTGGAGAAATGTCTATTTAGGTCTTCTGCCCATTTTTGGATTGGGTTGCTTGTTTTTTTGTTATTGAGCTGCATGAGCTGCTTGTAAATCTTGGAGATTAATCCTTTGTCAGTTGCTTCATTTGCAAATATTTTCTCCCATTCTGAGGGTTGTCTTTTCATCTTGTTTATGGTTTCCTTTGCTGTGCAAAAGCTTTTAAGTTTCATTAGGTCCCATTTGTTTATTTTTGTTTTTATTTCCATTTCTCTAGGAGCTGGGTCAAAAAGCATCTTGCTGTGATGTATGTCATAGAGTGTTCTGCCTATGTTTTCCTCTAAGAGTTTGATAGTGTCTGGCCTTACACTTAGGTCTTTAATCCATTTTGAGTTTATTTTTGTGTATGGTGTCAGGGAGTGTTCTAATTTCATACTTTTACATGTAGCTGTCCAGTTTTCCCAGCACCACTTATTGAAGAGGCTGTCTTTTCTCCACTGTATATGCTTGCCTCCTTTATCAAAGATAAGGTGACCATATGTGCGTGGGTTTATCTCTGGGCTTTCTATCCTGTTCCATTGATCTATATTTCTGTTTTTGTGCCAGTACCAAACTGTCTTGATTACTGTAGCTTTGTAGTATAGTCTGAAGTCAGGGAGCCTGATTCCTCCAGCTCCATTTTTTGTTCTCAAGATTGCTTTGGCTATTCGGAGTCTTTTGTGTCTCCATACAAATTGGGAAATTTTTTGTTCTAGTTCTGTGAAAAATGCCAGTGGTAGTTTGATGGGGATAGCATCGAATCTGTAGATTGCTTTGGGTAGTAGAATCATTTTCACAATGTTGATTCTTCCAGTCCAAGAACATGGTATATCTCTCCATCTGTTGGTATCATCTTTAATTTCTTTCATCAGTGTCTTATAGTTTTCTGCATACAGGTCTTTTGTCTCCCTAGGTAGGTTTATTCCTAGGTATTTTATTCTTTTCGTTGCAATGGTAAATGGGAGTGGTTCTTTAATTTCTCTTTCAGATTTTTCATCATTAGTATATAGGAATGCAAGAGATTTCTGTGCATTAATTTTGTATCCTGTTACTTTACCAAATTCACTGATTAGCTCTGGTAGTTTTCTGGTGGCATCTTTAGGATTCTCTATGTATAGTATCATGTCATCTGCCAACAGTGACAGCTTTACTTCTTCTTTTCCGATTTGGATTCCTTTTATTTCTTTTTATTGTCTGATTGCTGTGGCTAACACTTCCAAAACTATGCTGAATAATAGTGGTGAGAGTGGGCAACCTTGTCTTGTTCCTGATCTTTGTGGAAATGGTTTCAGTTTTTCACCATTGAGGACAATGTTGGCTGTGGGTTTATCATATATGGCCTTTATTATGTTGAGGAAAATTCCCTCTATGCCTGCTTTCTGCAGGACTTTTATTATAAATGGGTGTTGAATTTTGTCGAAAGCTTTCTCTGCATCTATTGAGATGATCATACGGTTTTTCTCCTTCAATTTGTTAAAATGGTGTATCACGTTGATTGATTTGCATATATTGAAGAATCCTTGCATTCCTGGAATAAACCCCACTTGATCATGGTGTATGATCCTTTTAATGTGCTGTTGGATTCTGTTTGCTAGTATTTTGTTGAGGATTTTTGCATCTATGTTCATCAGTGATATTGGCGTGCAGTTTTCCTTCTTTGTGACATCTTTGTCTGGTTTTGGTATCAGGGTGATGGTGGCCTCATAGAATGAGTTGGGGAGTGTTCTTCCCTCTGCAGTATTTTGGAAGAGTTTGAGAAGGATAGGTGTTAGCTCTTCTCTAAATGTTTGATAGAATTCGCCTGTGAAGCCATCTGGTCCTGGGCTTTTGTTTGTTGGAAGATTTTTAATCACAGTTTCAATTTCAGTGCTTGTGATTGGTCTGTTCATATTTTCTATTTCTTCCTGGTTCAGTCTCGGCAGGTTGTGCATTTCTAAGAATTTGTCCATTTCTTCCAGGTTGCCCATTTTATTGGCATAGAGTTGCTTGTAGTAATCTCTCATGATCATTTGTATTTCTGCATCAAGGTATTTTCTAATTTTGTCTTTGATTTCTTCATTGACTCATTGGGGATTTTTTTTAGTAGCATGTTGTTTAGTCTCCATGTGTTTGTTTTTTCTCATTCTTCTCTCTGGAATTGATTTCTAGTTTCATGTCATGGTGGTCAGAAAAAAATGCTTGGTATAATTTTTGTCCTCTTTAATTTATTGAGACTTGTGTTGTGGCCTAGCATGTTATCTATTCTAGACAACGTTCCATGTGCACTTGAAAAAAAATGTGTATTCTGCTGTTTTTGCATGTGATGTCCTGTAGATATTTATTAAGTCCACCTGATCTAATGTATCATTTAAGACCACTGTTGTCTTATTGATTTTCTGTTTGGATGATATGTCCATTGATGTAAGTGGAGTGTTAAAGTCCCCTACTATTACTGTATTATTGTCAATTTCTCCTTCTATATCTGCTGATTGCAGTAATTATAAAATGAGAGTATATTAGAAAAGTTTAGTAAAGATGATTGAGTTGAATCTAAAGGTTGTCAACACAAAGGTAGGAAAGCATGATTGAGCTGAAAGTTAAGGATTAATCATATAGGAGTGGTTAGACATTCCAGGAAAAGTGAACAGTATGTGTAAGGACCTTGCTAAAGGCAAGGAGGAAATTAGTAGCTCCTTTTCTATTCTTCGGAAGATTTTGTGTAAGATTGGTGTTACTTTTTCCTTAAATATTTGTATGAATTCATGGGTGACGCCTACAGGCCTGGAGTATCTCTGTGGGAGAAAATTTATTTATAGATTAAATATTAATAGATTTGGGAGTATTCACACTTTTACTTCATCTTGTATCATTTTTGGTAAATTGTGTTCTAAGGAATTTATAATTTTTTAAAAATTATTTTTGATTAGTGATGTGTATGAAAATTTGTAGAAATAAATTTAGAACTAGAGTGACATTATCTTCTTATGCATAGAGTTTATGTTTCTCTCTTACTGGTAGCCAAGTTCACTAGCTGTCCCAGATCACAGTAAACTAATTTTAAGAGTTGAATTGGTATTAGCCAGGTCTATTTCCAGTTCATCTTTCCTCCTGTATTGCAGCCTTTCAAAGTCCCAAACTAAAATATGATTAACCAGGACTCTCCCTCATTGTTCCCCTAAACCTGAAACAATGTCATAAATGTCCCTCAGGTTTTGCCTCTCATCTGCCTCTTGCAGAATTCATAGATTGCCATAAGGGCAGCAGCCTTAATTGTTGGGCCTGTTTCTCTGGTTTTCCTTTTTTGCCCAAATCTTAGACCCTTAATTTTTCTCTGCCTTTTTTATCTCTCTGATCTCTTGAAGAATTTTTTAATAATTTTGTCCATTTTTTAGATGCCACAGTTGGAAAGTTAGCTTACTTTCCTCATCTATCATAAGGAAGTGAAAATCCTAAGATTTATTTCTATTTTCTCAATTTTTTTAAATGATCATTTTTGGGTTATTTTTTCTAGTATTATATTATGTGATTTTCCTGCACCAAGTATTATCACAACCTTTCTATTTTACAGATAATTTCAGACTTACTAGAATTAAAATTTCTTTCTTGAAGTCTTTATCAAGTCATGAATAGAATATAAGTTCCTTGAGGGCATGGAATCTTGTTCAATGATGTTTAACCAGCACCATGAAGTGTGCCTAGCCTTTAGTAGGCTCTCAATGCTTTTGCAGTTAAATGAATGGAAGGAATGGAGTCACATCTTTGGTATTAGGTGGAGGATCATGAATTCTTTGTTCTTGTGCTACAGGATGATTATCACTTTTCAAATATACAATTGGATATAGCTTGATGACAATATGTAAGGACATTTTATATAGAGCAAGCTTTACTTATCCATTTTGTTTGGACTTCTGGATTTTCTTTTCAGTGTATCATTCTAGTAGCTTATTCTATCTTGAGAATTTATATAGGCAATAAATCACTGAAAGATGAATTCACTCTGTAGAGAGACAATGTCCATTTTACAAACATTTAGTTCAAGTGTAAATGTATATGTCTAATTATAATGTGGTTCTGATGTTTATTATTATTATTAGTATTTTTTTAACATCTTTATTGAAGTATAATTGCTTTACAATGGTGTGTTAGTTTCTGCTTTATAACAAAGTGAATCAGTTATACATATACATATGTTCCCATATCTCTTCCCTCTTGCATCTCCCTCCCTCCCACCCTCCCTATCCCACCCCTCTAGGTGGTCACAAAGCACCGAGCTGATCTCCCTGTGCTATGCGGCTGCTTCCCACTAGCTATCTATTTTACATTTGGTAGTGTATATATGTCCATGACACTCTCTCACCCTGTCACATCTCACCCCTCCCCCTCCCCATATCCTCAAGTCCATTCTTTAGTAGGTTTGTGTCTTTATTCCCATCTTGCCACTAGGTTCTTCATGACCTTTTTTTTTTTTTTCCTTAGATTCAATATATATGTGTTAGCATACTGTATTTGTTTTTCTCTTTCTGACTTACTTCACTCTGTATGACAGACTCTAGGTCCATCCACCTCACTACAAAAAAATCCATTTCATTTCTTTTTATGGCTGAGTAATATTCCATTGCATATATGTGCCACATCTTCTTTATCCATTCATCCGATGATGGACACTTAGGTTGTTTCCATGTCCTGGCTATTGTAAATAGAGCTGCAATGAACATTTTGGTACATGACTCTTTTTGAATTATGGTTTTCTCAGGGTATATGCCCAGTAGTGGGATTGCTGGGTCATATGGTAGTTCTGTTTTTAGTTTTATAAGGAACCTCCATACTGTTCTCCATAGTGGCTGTATCAATTTACTTTCCCACCAACAGTGCAAGAGTGTTCTGTTTTCTCCACACCCTCTCCAGCATTTATTGTTTCTAGATTTTTTGATGATGGTCATTCTGAGAGGTGTGAGATGATACCTCATTGTAGTTTTGATTTGCATTTCTCTAATGATTAATGATGTTGAGCATTCTTTCATGTGTCTGTTGGCCATCTGTATATCTTCTTTGGAGAAATGTCTATTTAGGTCTTCCGCCCATTTTTGGATTGGGTTGTTTGTTTTTTTGTTATTGAGCTGCATGAGCTGCTTGTAAATCTTGGAGATTAATCCTTTGTCAGTTGCTTCATTTGCAAATATCTTCTCCCATTCTGAGGGTTGTCTTTTGGTCTTGTTTATGGTTTCCTTTGCTGTGCAAAAGCTTTTAAGTTTCATTAGGTCCCATTTGTTTATTTTTGTTTTTATTTCCATTTCTCTAGGAGCTGGGTCAAAAAGCATCTTGCTGTGATTTATGTCATAGAGTGTTCTGCCTATGTTTTCCTCTAAGAGTTTGATAGTGTCTGGCCTTACACTTAGGTCTTTAATCCATTTTGAGTTTATTTTTGTGTATGGTGTTAGGGAGTGTTCTAATTTCATACTTTTACATGTACCTGTCCAATTTTCCCAGCACCACTTATTGAAGAGGCTGTCTTTTCTCCACTGTATATGCTTGCCTCCTTTATCAAAGATAAGGTGACCATATGTGCGTGGGTTTATCTCTGGGCTTTCTATCCTGTTCCATTGATCTATATTTCTGTTTTTGTGCCAGTACCAAACTGTCTTGATTACTGTAGCTTTGTAATATAGTCTGAAGTCAGGGAGCCTGATTCCTCCAGCTCCATTTTTTGTTCTCAAGATTGCTTTGGCTATTCGGAGTCTTTTGTGTCTCCATACAAATTGGGAAATTTTTTGTTCTAGTTCTGTGAAAAATGCCAGTGGTAGTTTGATAGGGATTGCATTGAATCTGTAGATTGCTTTGGGTAGTAGAGTCATTTTCACAATGTTGATTCTTCCAATCCAAGAACATGGTATATCTCTCCATCTATTTGTATCATCTTTAATTTCTTTCATCAGTGTCCTATAATTTTCTGCATACAGGTCTTTTGTCTCCCTAGGTAGGTTTATTCCTAGATATTTTATTCTTTTTGTTGCAATGGTAAATGGGAGTGTTTTCTTAATTTCACTTTCAGATTTTTCATCATTAGTGTATAGGAATGCAAGAGATTTCTGTGCATTAATTTTGTATCCTGCTACTTTACCAAATTCATTGATTAGCTCTAGTAGTTTTCTGGTGGCAGTTTTAGGATTCTCTATGTATAGTATCATGTCATCTGCAAACAGTGACAGCTTTACTTCTTCTTTTGCGATTTGGATTCCTTTTATTTCTTTTTCTTGTCTGATTGCTGTGGCTAACACTTCCAAAGCTATGTTGAATAATAGTGGTGAGAGTGGGCAACCTTGTCTTGTTCCTGATCTTCGTGGAAATGGTTTCATTTTTTCACCATTGAGGACAATGTTGGCTGTGGGTTTGTCATATATGGCCTTTATTATGTTGAGGAAAGTTCCCTTTATGCCTACTTTCTGCAGGGCTTTTATCATAAATGGGTGTTGAATTTTGTCGAAAGCTTTCTCTGCATCTATTGAGATGATCATATGGTTTTTCTCCTTCAATTTGTTAATATGATGTATCACGTTGATTGATTTGCGTATATTGAAGAATCCTTGCATTCCTGGAATAAACCCCACTTGATCATGGTGTATGATCCTTTTTGATGTTTATTATTAATCCTTTCTCAGTAGGATATTGATGACTTTCTTATCTAGGGTGACTTAAAATTCTCAAGCCGGTATCTTCTCTCATTGCTTTGATCTGTGCCTTTGACTCATACATGGGCCTCAGAATTTCATATTGGCCAATTCCAGAAGTCAGGTACATTGTTGACAATCCTAAAATATAAAATTTTTTCTTTGTCTAAAATTGCTTCAAAGTTATAAGCCTTACCAATATATAGCTCAATGTTTATATTTTAAGCTCCACTGTTATTCTTATGTGCAAAACAAGGTCTGCTGAAAATTCACACAGCTTTCCTGAATGAACCTCTCCAGATACAAGGGCTCAGCTCAGTTGGGAAAGTTTGAAAGTTCTTCATAGGTTTAGGCAGAATACCTAAATTTTTGAAGACACAGTCAAAGCATTATTCATTTTTATTAAGTGTTTTGGAAAATAACATATTCCACTAATCAAAAGCCCTTTCTTTCATAGCTGTATCTTATATCCCAGAACAATGTACTCCCTCCAGTGACATTCTCCTGGGTCTAGGATTGGGTTAGCTAGTTAACTGAGGAATTTTTCTATTCACTATTTCATTCCCACCTTGAGTTATACAGGCACAAGTAATTTAAGATGACACTTGGACTCACTGTGTATAATTCTACATTTTTTACCCAACTTGGACCCTAACCACATAATTGCAATGGTTATGGTGCAGCTATGGCATTGGTAACCTGAGCCCTAGAGGTCAGTGACTCTACCTGTTATGGGTAAATCAATAATGGGTTATTTTCATTATTGTGAAGAGTGCCAAACTGTGTACTAAATATATAAAACCTGGTAATATCTGTTGTCTCAAGGCCAGGATTAATGTCAATGTAGAAAAACTGCTAAGAAAGGATATGGCATCAACTTGGTATTCCCAAGAGTAACACTTATGTTCAAAGTGGTTTCATATTTGCTCCCCTTGGTCAAAGACTGGGACTTTGATGTATCATATAACCTGGATGCCCCATCTCTTGATTTTCACTTCTCTTGCTTTTTGAGCAGAGAATGAGTGTCTCTATCCATGGTGATGTCAGTATTGCCTGATCTTTGGCCAGGGCCTCCAGCACACATGTTATAGCAGGAGCAGTGTAAGATAATGGCCTAACATCTATGCACTGAGAAAAAATACCAAGTTCAAATCCTACCTCACCTTATTCAAGTTTTGGACAGAAGTTACCTAACCTCCCCAAGCTCCAGTATTCTCATTGGTAAAACGGATATAATAATAATGCCTTACTCTTGGAGTTGCTGAGAGAATCAAATGAAATAATCTATATTAAGCACTTAGCACAGTGACTATTGAGCTCTCAATATATATTAATATTATTTTTGTAGAAAATTCTTTCTAAAATTTAGATTTATTTTAAAGGATTTAAACTCAATGTTGTTATATTAACCAAGAACCTGCTTAATTTGGAACTAAGGTTTTTTTAAGATGAAAATCTTTGCTGTGGTCAAAGAGCATGTTATAGTGCTACTTTTTGTTCACCCATGAAAGCAATTTCTGTGTTCTGCTGTAATAGACTGACCGTATTGTCTGCCTACTCTGCCTGCCTTGGATATGCCAACTATGCCAAGCCTCCCTTACCTATGAATACTTCCTCACACTGCTCCCTTGCATTTCTCTCCCACAACATATTTGAGGCAGTTATCACAATACTCATGGACATTTTTCCTCTCTTTATTCTCTTTCAATAAGAATTCTTAATTGTGCAGACTCAGGATTGAGAGTGAACAAGATGCCTAAATACACACACACACACACACACACACACACACATACACGCACATTCATTCATTCATGCTCATATAATTTAATTTGGTATAGGACTCAACTGATGGACTCTTTTCCAAAGCATTAAGGACCTAAGCACTTCTTAAAAATGTAAGAGCAACCAAAAAATTTTTGAAGGTTCAAATAGTACTGTCATTGATTTTTATAAACATTTTTGGAGACTGAAGGAGACATTATGTGAGGTTCTCTTTTGTCCCAGTGGATGATTGAAGAGCCATTCATTGCCCAGTCCTGACACTGCTTTTCCCCATTGGGTCTCTGTGAGAGTCACATGCTGTGGACATCTTTGAAAAGAATCTTCTGAGGCTTCAGCATCTCATTTGAGTCTCCTGAATCTCACCTACCAGTGTGTTGAATTCTCATCCATCACAATGAGCAACAAATTCTTAGGCACCTGGAAACTTGTCTCCAGTGAGAACTTTGATGATTACATGAAAGCTCTGGGTAAGAAATGTTCTCTGTTGTTCTAATTGAGAGGATCCTTTTTGAGAAAGATGCATGACTATTTCCTTCTAACTCCTTTTCCAGGAGTCTGGGAGTTTGCACAGGTTGAAGTACGAGCCTCTTCTGGGATTAATCTTCTGTTGTGTCAATCAGATAATTTATTTGCATTTTATTTGTGGCAATTTTAATAGATTTTAACTCAGATAAGAGCTGCTTAAATGCATTAGAGTGCCCACTGATTTTAAAGGCAGTTTCATATCAATAGGTTTTCGTTCCAAACCTGGAGGAAAGAAATCTTAGAAGCTTAGTCAACCTATTTTCTGGCTTTCCTGAAAGTTAGATTTACAACAACTAAAGTGCTCATGAAATAAAGAGTTGAATATACTAAAGTTAACTGAAAACCTCAATTTAAAATTTTGATGCTTAGCTAAACCAGAAGTTTTCTGTCTCTACCTCTAGATTGTCTGTTATTACATAACTATGTAGATAAAGAGTTTGTAAAAAGTGAATGCTTCATAAAACAGGATATTCACAGTCTAGGAAAGTTACTGAGAGAAAAAGAAGTGTGTTGTGGCAGTGAATTCAAACTCAGTTACATTAACATCAGGCTTTCCTGGAGTTGGAACAGTGGATGGAGATGGAAAGTCTAGTCATTAGTATAGCAACTTTATTTGCTACTATTTCTAGGGAATTTTCCATAGATATGAGCACAAAGGTGTGAAGAGTCTTTGGAAATTTCCAGAGCTGTATAAATAAGTAGAGAGTGAAGCCAATGACCTCTAATTGCTATGCTCATCAAAGTACTTGTAATTTTACCTGTTCAGAAAGCATATAAGAAGGGTTCTATTTTTAGATAAAATGAGCAAAATCATGTTGTGTTGCCTGGAAAACTATGGGAACTTATGGGAATAGATCCATACCATAAGACTGGTTAAATTTATGGACTTTACTTTATAGCTGAGGAAGAAGCAAAATACAATATAAGAAAGTCTCGATGAAAGACTCCTTAATTGTGTCATTTTCAAATATTAGAGTGCATAAAGACACCTGGGGGTGTTGGTAAAATGTAGATTCTTAGTCTCTATTGTAGAGGTTTAGTTTGAAAAGCACGGCCCTAAATCATATCAAATAAAAAAAAGATTAATCAGAATTAGAAGAAAGAGTATAGTTCACCCTTTATTGGCTCTAACTCTTCACACTTCTTTATGTATATATAAATGTAAATATATGTATATTTATATATAACTAGTTTTTTCTTCATGTATCTCTCTCATTTGACATTTCTATTTTTCCATGTATTTCTATAATCTTGGGTAATATAGTAATAATACTTAAGAGTCTAATTTTGTTTTGTTTTCAAATGCAGAAAAAATTTTTAAATTATTTTATTTATCTATGATCATTTGTAATGGTACAGATCATTTTAGGGGCTACAAAAAAATTTCAGAAATGAGCTTCTATCAAGGATATAGGAGGAATTCTTTTCTATATCCATAATATATTACTGAGGGAAAAAATCATAGAATAGCATGTATAAGTCATAGTCTCATTTAAAAAATATATCTAAGATATTTATGTGTACAAGCTAAAATGTCTGGAATGATCCATACAAAACTATAATTAGTAGTTTTTAATGGAGCATGGGTTTGGATGTGTTAAAAATAGATGACTTGCACTATTTAAGCTAAACACTTTTAGCTTTAAAATCTGCAGGCATTACTTTTGTAATAACAAAACTTAAAATATTCAAGTCCGTGGACATGTGTTTCCATTAGGTAATGAAACATGGGAGAAGGTCCTTAACAGTAAGTGATATTACCTGCCATCTACACAGCTGAGGCACAGCTGAGCATAAAATATGGCCACCCATAGTCCCTTTAGGTAGAGGTTCTCTCGGTCAACAAAATTCTAACAGTATCTTGATTTTCAGGTGTGGGATTAGCCACCAGAAAACTGGGAAATTTGGCCAAACCAAGAGTGATCATCAGCAAAAAAGGGGATATTATAACTGTAAGAACTGAAAGTACCTTTAAAGATACAGAGATCTCCTTCAAGCTAGGCCAGGAATTTGAAGAAACCACAGCTGACAATAGAAAAACAAAGGTAAACTTAATTGTTTCTCTTCAAATTTGGTCCAATCTACTACTTTAAGAGAGAAGATTACTCCTGCTAGTATTCAAAAGGGTAGACCATTCCCTTCTGTTGAAAATGAATGTGTCTCATAAAACATCTGTTATGGAAATGATTCAATACTGAATGAACTGCTTCTTTAATCAACCAAAGTCCAAGCAAGTCAATTATGTAAACCTATCTTTGCAGAGCGTTGTAACTTTGGCAAGAGGCTCGTTGAATCAAGTACAGAAATGGGATGGCAAAGAGACAACAATAAAGAGAAAGTTGGTGGATGGAAAAATGGTAGTGGTAAGAGTAATTTTACTCTAAATACATAAATATTACCATTTAAATAGAGAAAATGGTTATATTATTTTCAAAATATTCTCTTTTCTTTGCAATACAAATGGATAAGAATGGCTAAGAATAAAGTCAGAGTTAATGTTTGGGTGATCTTTGAACTATAAAGACTCATCTACAGGTACTTCAGGTTCAGATTCAAGAATTTAGAAATGATACAACCCATTTGTTATTTTAGAAATAACAACACCTAAAAATGATTTAAAAAAAAGTATGGGTAAACCTCATTAGTTTAGACACACAAGGAGAAAAGCAAATCTAAGTTTTAAAAGCAAAGCACATCCCCAGTCAATTGTAGAATATTTGTAGATAGCTAAGCATTTTGTTTCCAAGAATCCATAGTAACTTGGACTAAAACATGTCAACAACTCAAGCTGAGGCCATTGGAGACCTTTTGTAGTTGGCAGATAAAAATGATGACAAATGTTATATGAGATGACCTCTAACAATTTTTTTAAGTCTCAGGTTCTGTTCTTACTAATCAACACACACATTGACTATAGATAGATTTATGTAGTTCTTTGAACATTCTTTTCTTTAGTACAGAGGAGCTTTAGCCCTAGCTCCACAGCAGATTTACATGGGGAGTAAATACCAGTATGGGGGCCCCAATACAGATCAACTGAAAGCACATCTCTTGGGAGAGGAGGAGCCATCAGTATTTTTAAATGTTCCCCAGATAATGCAGATGTGCAGATAGTTTTGAAAACCACTGTTTTAGTAGATTTAAATCTGTGCCAATTATGCATGAAAACTTGCCACTTAAAAAATATACCTCTGCTGTAACTTAGATCAGCTTTAAAACTGTTTCCCCTGTTTCAATGGTCATGATTCCAAATTCCTGGAGACTGACATACTGATATTTTATTTCTTTCTGAGTTTAATCTTATAAGATTGCTTATAATATCTGTTATTATTACAAATTTGCTGTCACTTAGTTTGAGTTTTAGATATTCAATTAATCTCTTTTTTTTTAAAGGAATGTAAGATGAAGGACGTGGTCTGCACCAGAATTTATGAGAAGGTCTGAGAAAGTTGTTTCCTCATTGAAGTGATATTTGATCATTTGATGTTGGAAATCAGCTGTTTCCATTGGCGAGGCCTGACTACACTGCACTTTGTTTGTTTTCGCTTTTGTCTTAATAGATCAGATAAGCAAAGGCCTAAACTGAGGATTAATCTAAATTTCAGTGTTATTTAAACATTTTCAATTTGTATGCACGTCATTACTGTAAAGATTAAAGTGTGTATATTGGTCAGACCTAAAGAATGGATAATGTCATTTAATTATCTGTGAAGTTCTAACTTATGTTGTATTTTAAATATTTGAAATGATAGTAAAAGGAAGTAATAGCATAGTAAAAGGAAGTAAATATATTGATTGGGGTAGCAAACTCAAATGCCTTCAGGGACCAGGAGAGTAATGGGTTTAGAGGGTCAGAAGTAAAGCAAACTAGAAGAAGGAGATGTTTTACAATGAGGAGTTCTAGCTTCAGCTAAAAAGGGCAGCCGCTACTCCAGCCAATTTGAAAACTGAGGGTTAATTTACAGACAGTGAAATGAACAGATATTAAAGATAGAGTTGTGACAAATGCATGCACCCATATAATTCCCATCTTGATCAAGATATAGTACATTTCCCTAATCCCAGAATGTTTTCTCACACTCCTTCCCAGTCAATGTCCTGCCCTGTCCCAGCTCCAACAAAAGCAAGTAGTGATTTAGTTTCTATCACTGTAGACTAGTTTTGCCTGTTCTCAAACTTCATATAAATCGGATCATACATTATGTGTTCTTTTCTGTTTGCCTTTTTAAAGTCAGCATCATGTTTTTGAAATTCATCCATATTGTTGCATGCAACATTAATTTGTTCCTTTTTATTGCTGAGTAGTATTCCATTGCATGAATATATCACAGTTTACTTATCCCTTCTCTTAAGATAATTGAGTTATTTCCAGTTTTCGGCTTCTATAAATAAAGCTGTTATAAACATTCTTGTATAAGGCTGTTTGTGGAAACATGAGTTCCTTTTCTTTTGAATATTAACTAGGCATGGAATTACAGGGTCCAACTGATTTTTGACAGGCAGAAATAGGGGACCACTCTGCCCAGGTAACAAAACTATTTCAGATATATTACATGATTGAGCAAATGAGAATATATTTTGATGTTGTTAGGGGCTAGAATTTTCCTGCTGGAAGAAGGCACATAGAAATATGACAGAGGGAAGGCAAGAAAGAACTGTGGGCAAATGGATTGGAATAGATGTAAATTCATATGTATGGATATGTGTATACACATGCATATATTTCTTAGCTCTATCTACCTAAAGAGCTTACAAGCAAAGACATCTCAGTAGGAATGAGTACACCCCGCACTCAGATCTTGGTGTCTAATATATTCTCCACTAAAAAGAATGATGGTTCCTTGGAGAAATGGCTGATTCTTATGTGAGAGCAGGGTAGGTACAACGTAAGCCTGAAATATCTTTTTATGCCAGAAATTAAGGAAGCTTTCCCCCCAAATAATAGAGAAATGTCACCAAAATATCAGAGTCAGCTTGAGGGTGCTCTCAATTGGACAAAACTGGGACAATTTGAGAAGAAACTAATAGAGAAAAATTGTAAATTATAGAACACTGGGTGACAAAGAGGAAACCATGAATACATACTGGAAGAGGGAGAGAGAGAGAGAAGAAAGTATCTTCCTTACAGTAGACTGTCATAGGCTGACAGGTAAATGTGGAAAAGGTGCTGTGATTGGAAAAATTGTCATTTTTTCAACCATCACGGTCAATATTGACTCAGGCAAGAATTGTCAATGGAGGTAAAAGCTAGAGCAAAATTTTGATTAGGAGCAGGATATTAGGTTGGTCTTAAAATACCTCCGCACAGATTGCTTATTAGTTACAAGGGAAAAAATAGTAACCATGCGGTGGGAAAACTGTACCACCTCTTTACTGAGTAATCAAAATTAACCTGATCAATGAGGGTAGATGAAAACCACGTGCCTTCAAATGTGATACCCTGAGAAGGAAGCAACATGGCTTATGCAGTATTCTGGCCTGGAATCCTTATCTAGATCTAATCATGAGGAAACGGCAGACAAATTCCAAATGAGGAATGTTTTATTAAAAAGGGGGAGGAGGTGTTAATTGAATTCTTCAAAAATGTCAATGTCATAGACGACAAAGAAAGGTTTTATGGAAATGTTCCAGATTAAATTATACTAAAAATACATGACAACTAAATGCAATAAATGATCCCAGACTGGATCCTGCACTAGAGATAAAATAAATACTCCAAAGGACAATATTAGGTTAATTGGCAAATTGGAATATAAGTCATAAATTAGACAGAAGTTTACTGTGATTATGTAAGAGAATCCCCCTATTCTTGGGAAATATACACTGAACTATTTTGGAGTAATGAGCCATAAAGTATACAATTTACTCTCAAAAAATTTAGAAAAAAGTGTTGGGTGTGTGACACACAATACATACATGCATACAGAAAGAGAGCAATTGATAAAGCAAACGGGGTAAAATTTAACAACAGATGAATCCTAGTAAAAGCTGTATGTGTTCTCTTTGAATTAGTCTGATTCTTGAAATTTTATGCAAGTTTGAAGTTATTTCCAAACAATTTTGTTTAGGCTACACTTGGTCCTTCTCTGCCTCTGGGCATTCAGCCAATATGTCTGGGAGGTATCATAACCAGGGTGGGGTTTTATTTCTTTGGCTCCAGCTAGATTAACCCACAAAAAAGGAGAGTTTAAAAACTATGGTGCGATTTTTAGAGGTTTGTGGTAATATGACTCACCATAAAAATGTATTCCTCAATAAATATAATTGCACTATTATACAAAAATCATGGGTACTTTTGCTTTCATAACAGGAAAAGTGGAATTACACTGATAATGAGGAAAACAAAATAATTATTTCAGCAGGTGATACATATTGTTAGATTTGAAAAAGATCTTCAAACAACCAGAAGAGAGGAGAGGGGAAAAAAAAAAAAAAAACAGTAGAATTCTGTAGTATTCAAAAATAGTCTCAGAAAATAATTGTGATTCTCTAGTCATTTTTGATATAAGCTGGATAAGAGTGGTCAGACTGCCTAGGTCAAATTCCAATTTGCTACTTACTAGCTGTGTGTCATTGGGCAAGTTACTTCACCTCTCAGATCCTCAGTATTTTTACCTGTAAAAATAGGGTCAATAATAGAGCACACCTCAAGGAGTGTGAATAATAAATAAGTTAATATATGTAAAGTGCTTTGAACAGTGCATGGCACAGGATAAGCATTATAGAAGTATCTTTTGTTATTATTTATCTAGTAACACACATGATGTTCAAATAGATGAGGGCTTCACGGGATCCCAAAATGAGGAGAAATTTACGGGATCTCAGAGCTGTTGATACTGATTTGCACACCAAGTGACTAACTTTATTAAGAATATTATTTACACAAAAGTAAAAACAATCAAAAAGCTGCAATGTCTTTTTAAGAAATCACCAGGTAAATCTTTAGTCGAGAACTAGAAATACTATGGTCAACATGAAACCAAGACTCTCACTAGTAAAATCCAAGAACTATGCTACTTCTAGGCATAGAAGTATATAGAGAGTTATATAACAACCATTGTTATATAACTCTGCAAATCTAAGCAACTTTTTAAGATGGCAATTGATGATTATCTACTCTAACCTAAACAAGGTCTAAATAAATACATTTAATCCCCAAAGGGTAAATAACTTCTCTGATGTCATTCTCTTGGAAGTCGTTCTCTTAGCAGCAGCGGTGTGCTGGAGCTAGCTCAAATTGTTTCATAAGAGCTGATAGATTTTCAGGAATTTGGCAAGCCGGTTGTTAAAACATTGGTAGGTTGAAATCAGCCATGATGCTGGGAATTCCCTGGCGGTACAGCGCTTAGGACTCTGCACTTTCACAGCCGAGGGCCCCAGGTTCACCCCTGGTCCATGAAGTAACTAAGATTCCACAAACTGCGTGTCCAAAAAAAAAAAAAAGAAAGAAAGAAATCAGCCATGATGGGAATATTTACACCAAGGAAAGAGGCAAAACACAACCAATTAGAGCTTTGTTTCTTGAGGAGATAGTTTTAAACACTTACTAACACCCCACTGCCTAGAAGTAGCATAGTACTTGGATTTTACTAGTGAGAGTCTTGGTTTCATGTTGACCATAGTATTTCTAGTTCTTGACTAAAGATTTACCTGGTGACTTCTTTAAAAGACATTGCTGCTTAGCTTTTAGGATGATTTCTTCTAAACCAAGTGGTACCTCTCTAAATATGGCTGCACATTAGAATCATCTGGAAGTTTTTAAACATCCCAATATGAAGATTGCACCACAGGCCTGTTGAGTCATAATCTATGGGTGATTGATAAGTGAGACCCAAACAACAGTATTTTTCTTAAAACACCCAGGAGATTCTAGTGTGTGGCCAGCTTGAGAACCCCTGTGTCAAAGTCTCCCAAAGTTAGACATTTAAGGTAGTTCCTCACATGGTTATCAATTAAAATGGAGTAAAACGTCATCAAAGTCAGGAGTACCAAATGTCCCCAATGTGACCCTAAATAACAACAGGTAGTGAAAATACTACCATAAAAATCAACTCAGATGTAATCAAGTCCTTCGTAAGGGAAGCCAGTGTTTACCTCTTATCTTTGTTATTTCCACAGGAGGCAACATAATTGGCCATTATCCATGACATATGGAAAAATGAAGGTTTAAAAATAGCAAAATGTGGATCAACAGGGAAAACAAACTGTAAAATAATGCTAAACGTTCACAAAATATAAATCATCTTTCAGCAGAATTTAGAAAGTAAGTTCAAATTACTCAGAAAATGTAGTACAGGACTAAATTTTGAAATAGCATTTCTCACCTTTTACTGTCTATTAAAAAAAAAGATCAGTGATGGAATACAGAGTTCTCAGGTCCCAGTTTGCAGGGCTGGAATTTTGGCACTATTTCTTGAAGCATAAAATCCTGCCCTTAGTAACTGACTTGTGCAACAGTTTTAATTGGTCTAGTAGTGCAAGGTGAATATCCCAGCACCACCAAAGAATGGATGCTTCTGCAGTTAAAGGGTTTTGATTGAAAACTGGATCTGTGACAAGTCTAAAGTTTCACATCCATGAAGAAGACCGAATAATATCACTCCCTTGCTGAAATTCAAGACGGACATGAATTTTTTCACAATCTGTCATTTGGCATTAGTATTATTCTTGGACTTCTATAATTGCATTTTTTCAGTTTATTAATGAATCATTAATGCATATAAATTGCATTAAATAAGTTATTAATGTAGAGTAAGTTGATGGTAGAGTTCAATTTTAGGATTTACAAAATAAATCATCAGAGGGCTTGTATTTCCCTGATGTAATTTGGCATCTGAAGAATACTTACTGTACTTAAATCTGGTACAAATTTTGATTTTTTATTAAAACCTATCTCATATTATGCCACATTTTATTCAAGTCCCATCTTCCTCAGCCAGATGGTACACTGTTGAAAGTAAGATAACATCCTAAGCTACTTTGTATCCATGAAAGCTTCCAGAAAATTGCTAGGTCACAGAGACTATTACTAAATACCTGAATGATCTGGGAAAGTGCAGGTATTTATTGGATATTTCACGTGTTAGAGAAACAATGGGAGTGTAATAGCAAGAATCCTGCAACTGTAGTAGAAAAACATGGATCTGAACCCTGACTTTGCTACTTAGAACCTGTGTGGCATTCTGTCACAAAGTTTAACTTGCAGTTTCCTAATGTGTACAATGGGGGCAATAATGGCTACCCCACACATTTGATGTGGGAGGACAAAATATGATGCATGTGAAAGTGCTTTGTACATAAAATATTATCATGTCTATTCTTACGTAACACATAAATATGAATCCTTATATTCAGCACATAGGTTTTTTGGAGTTTTTTGGTTTTGTATAAGTGCTCCAAATAATGACTGTATAAAAAACCTTTTCTATTTATCAGGCTCCTAAATGATTAGTTGTTAAAATATAGTGAATAAAGTCAAATATTACACTCTTGATACATTCCACTAATAAAAGGAAACAGAATAGATAATACGCTTCATCTGAAGTCATGGGCTTGGATCCTGGTTCCATTTCCCCACAACTGGGTGACCTTGTGTAACTCATTTACCATTGCATAGCTCCAGTTTCTCCATCTTTAAAAGGGGGTCTGATCTGGCTGCTCTCTAAGATCCTAATTATTTCTAAATTTTATATCATTGTATCTAATATACTGATAATTGACTATTAATAGTCAAATAACCTTATTATGTTTGCAAATGTTTGCAGCTATTTTAATATTATAGCTGCCCACTTCCCAAACTTCTAAAAGTTCCATGTGGACTGAGATAAGCATTTTATATTTTTTCCCTTTCCCATCCCACCTTATTTCCCATCCAATAGATTCTTTATCATCTCTCAAGAGATATCAATCCCATGCTGTTTCCTCTGAACTGTCTCAAAGGAGGAGAATTTAATAACCCCCTCCACTGTGTTACACTGCAATATAGCAATGTATTGACATATACAATTCTAGACTGAGAGCTCAACTGAAGAAATTTTTAATTTAAAATATTTTGATTTAAAAAATTTCCAGGCCACAGTGTTTGATTCCTAGAAGAGCCTTTGTAAATGTTTGCTGAATAAAATAAATGAATGATTGAGTACAACTTCGCCAATTCTGACCACAATCTTCTGCACACAGAGGCTTCATCCATGCTGAGTTTGAAAATAAACAGATGGTTAGATGTTTACCCAGATTAGTCAAGGTAAATCCTTTTCCTAGGAATTTTACAGACAATGAAAAACAACGAGATGCTGCTATAATGTGCTGTCACATCTAACTTTCCCTTCTTTCCTCTTGAAATGGCTAGGTCTGGAGTGTTAAACTATAAACAGGAAATCTGTCTGCTTCTCTGTTTCTCTGGTAAATCACATGCATAACCCAGAGATAGTTAAATACCTGACTTAACAGATTTCCTGTTAAATTCCTGATTCCACAGGAAAGCCGAGGGATTTTCTCGTTCAGAAATCACAAAAGACAGGGGAGTCCATGAAATAGTAATATGATGAAGATTTATTTCCACTTGTAACATGGAGCAGAGATTAGAACTACCATTTCCAATTGCACCCTCAGTACTTATCATGTAGAGAATTCATGTTGATTTTAGATTTTGGAATTGTTGATGTGAGTACAAAAACATTTGAGTGGAAAGCATACAGGGAATAGTCAGAAAAGCACAGAAGAAAAAACTCCTTTCAGTTTTCTGTGTAGTTAGGAACTGTGCTTATAGCTCATTGAATCTACAGTTACTGCAGGATTCATCAGAGACCCACTCAGTCTTCCTGCTGATTTATATCTGTTTTGCTGAGTCGGCTGGGAGGTGTGTGAGAACACTTTTAGTCAGACCATTCTACTGCCAGCAAATGTCTAAACTGAAGCATCTTTGCCTCCTTTGGGTCCAAAGTCTCTGTTCATCCATAGGTAGTGTGTGGAAATTGGAGAGAAGGTATTTGAAATAACCCCCAGGTGAACAGAAAGGAACATAAATCTATTTTTGGAGAGTAGAAAGAAGTAGAAAAAAGACAATATCATCAAATATTCAATTGGGCCTATCACTATTTGCAGTATTTACTCAGAAAGTAAAAGTATGATTCATAAACCACAAGAATACTAAATTATTTCCCCCACTCACCTTTATTGATCCCAATGAATATAGTGAACAAATTATAGAAAATTCTCTCTTCACAGTAATCATTAACAACAACATGTTAGACACCACCTTACACAAGCGAATCACAATCTAAATTCAAGAGGCGGAGTCGTTTATTCAACAAACATTACTACTGAAGAAAGATGAATGAGTAAAGGTCCTGCCTACAAGTAACAATTCAGTGAGTGGGGAGCCAGGTGAGAAGGGGAGAACAGACACCTGTTGAGGGAAGTCAATTGAGAACAAAAAATAAAATTTTCATGAGTTTTATGTTGTTCTTTGAGGATAGGTCTAAAGAAGGTAGTTGATATTATTTTCTTATGCATGAATGTCGAGTGGTCCTCTGCTCTATCATCCATTCTCCTTCGTTAAGAATTATACCTGAAGGGCAAAGAAGACTCCTTAGAGGTTGTATCATTCCATTTATTTAGCCTGTGCATTCACAGCACAACTTAAATCAACATTTCCCTTACGACTGCTAGGTGATGACTGCTGGGCCCAATATGCCAAGTGAGTTACCTGCCTGCCTAGTGATCAAAGACCGGGATGCCACAGGGTCTTTAACCTGCTTTGCTGGCAGTCTCATTGCCAATCACGACCAAGCAGATCTGGCAAGAGCAGGGCTATATAAGTACAAGGGAAATCTTCCTGTGTTAAAGGAAGACATCAAGTAGATACCGTTTTTTGGTAAAGTAGAAACCCTTATGGAACTCAGTGTGAGTCTTTTCTGTTTTTACCAAGTTATGTTGGTCTGGCAAGCCACTTAAATGCAAAAGTCAAATTCTACTTTTTCTTTTTAAATAGTCTACATCATTAGTAAAAGATATTAACTGAAAGAGTCTGAAGAAAACCAATATATCAAGATATGTTTTAAATTTTTAAAAAAGAATTTAATTAAAACTTACACCTGCAGCCTTACTCTAAGTACATTAATAGGGTAGGTTCTAGAAATGAAAACAAATCCTATTTAAAGAACAATGCAGAGTAAGTTGGTTTAGCTGGTATTTTTCAGTGATTAAAAAACATTATTTTCTTTTATGTCTATTGCCAAGCATCACCAGAAGCAAAGGTAAGATTTCTTTCTGTTCGTGCCTTAGCGTTTAAAGCAGAGCGCAAATAACTCGACAGGACCCACAACACTGTGGTCCTGAGCACTCAGATGATTTGGTTCCTTATTACCAAACGAATCAAAGCACTTCCTCCAGTGATGTTATTTCAATGTTGTTAAAAGATAAACTGAGGCATACTAAAATTTTTAAGAGTTTATCTGAGCAAAAGTAGATTCCAACTGGGTAGCACCAAACCGGAAGTGGCTAGGAACCCTCCACCAATAGGAGCTTAGAGAGAAGATCTGGAAGCAAAACAAGAAAAGTACTTGATTGGCTATAGCTTAAGCAGTTGCCTTCTTGGGAAAAGCCCAGTTGGCTGTTTGTGATGGGTTGTCCTTAGGTTCCCTTAGGTTCCAATTTCTTAACCTTGAGGTGTTTACAGACTTAGCATTTAGTTTGCTTACATGGGCTGCCAAGGCATCAGAACCACATCAATCAGTTAAGTTAACAACCTATATGGAATGAAGGGGAGAGAAAAAAATAATAATTTAAAATGAATTAAAGTGTTTTTAATAGTTCTTTGGGGGAAAGTTGTGAAAATTTCTATCACTTCTCCTAAGTTACATAAAGAGCAATTTCAGTAGATAATTACTCCCTTTTCTACTTTGCTCTGTCTATGTAAAAAAACGTTCAGTAATATTTGTTGAGCTTCTACTATGAACTAGGCACTATTCTTAGTGCATTGTATGCAGAGTCCCATTTTATTCTCACAATAACCTATAAAGTAGGTCCTTTTAAGGAATTCCTGCTTTACAATAGAGCCACTGAGGCACAGTGGTTGAGACCTTGTTCAAGGCCGTGCAGCTAGTAAGTAGTGGGTCAGGTCTGCTTCCTCAAAGTCAGTTCTTACAACTACCAAGCATACAGCCACGTACCAGGTTTCTCTCATTTGCCTATCAAATATGATTATTAAATTACATTTTTTTCATTAATTTAAGCTAAGTTGAGCTATAAAAGAGTTTAAAATAACTTAAGCTGAGCTATTAAAAACACTTACTTTAAAAAATGTGTATTAGTTGACACTTTCCACTTCTAGGAACTTAGTGTAAGAAAATTTGCAAAGATGTACCAGAGAGGAAGATAAAGGAAAAACCAGATATTTAAAACATTTGAGTGCATTTGTATAATAGAATATTATGTAGCAATTTAAAAGAATAGACATAGGTCTACATTTACTGACATGGAAAGTTGACCTCAACATATTACTGAGTGAAGAAAGGTTACAACATAGCATGTGTAGTTTTATCCCATTTTTGGAAATAATATATATACTAGCTGTAAATATGTATATATAGTGATTATATTAGCAAATGTTTATTAACTGTTTATTGTCATACACTAAGCTATATGTCTTATAGGTAATAATTTGTGTAAATCTTCAAAACAACCCAAGGGATAGGTACTATTTTTGTTCCCATTTTATAGATGAGGGATAAGTGAAAGATTGAATAACTTGCCCAAGAATATGAAGAAAGTATGAGTGCTCACAGAAAGTGTTAACTCTGTTTATTTCTGGATGATAGAATTGGGGGAGGTGGGACTTAAGCATAATTTTCTGTATTTTAATTTTCCCCAAATGAATATTAATTTTTGATATTTCAGAAAAATATTTTTATTTTGAGAAAAAAGATTTTGTTGGCTAATTTGATTAGTCTCCTAATTTGATTATTCTTACAGACATCACAGGAAACTTTTACTAACACCGGATGACCTCTGGTAAACAGAACTAGCCACAATAACCCATTTCCTCTACTGGGTACCAAAATATAGCCTCCCTGATCATGGCCATGATATGAAAACAGCACTTCATAGGTAGGTCAAGGGAAACGTTTAACAACTTTGTATATTACAGCAGTTTTTCAACTTGTGATCAGTTTGGAAGTTGTTCTTTCCACCCCATTCAGAGCGGTAGTGAAGTAACTGGCCCCTAGAGTCAGATGAAGTGTTGAAAGGTAGAGGCCATCTCAGCGAGGAGCCAACTGTTGGCCTGCATCCCACAATGTGTTTTGGAGACTTAGGGAACCACTTTGAGTTCTGTGCAGCTAGGAACAGAGGTGGCAAAAGCTATGGAATATACTTGGTGAAGACTCTGTACTAGACCTTTGAGGAATTACCGATTGAGAATTTGCCACACGTTAAAAATCCCCATACACGCAAGTAATCATTATAGGGCAATAAAGCCTAACGTGAAGTTTGAAATGGATTTGGGTGCCAGCAACAGCTACCAGTTTGGATACAGACTGCCCCATCACACAGACCTCACACTCAGCTAAGAGCCTCAAGGAGTCTTTTTAAAGGAAATAGAAAATGAATGATAGAACCAAACTATTCAGTATTTTTGTTTTCTTGTATTTTCCATATTAATGACTTTTAAAACTTACAATAAACAAAAGGCTAGGGTTGAGTTCTCACTCTACAGTTGAGATTCACTCACAAAGCAAGTTTGTTTCTGATTTTCTTTTTTAAATATAAAACAGCAAGCTAAAGAATCCCATCAGTTATTGGTGTAAGTAGATATTTAACTATATGTTCCCCTATAGGTAATTTTGACCAAAATCCTGGTTATACAAGTGTAGTGACTAGGGAAGCAGCAAATCTTAGAGAATGGTACCTGAACAATGTTTATGCTTGTTTAGCTTTATTACAAATTACAACAGCACGTTTTCAGGAGTGATTATTTTGGTAGCCAACAAAGAGCCTAGACAGCACTTTGTCTCAAAAAAAAATGTGCAACAGTTGCACGTTTGAATTGTCAGCAACAGCTACATACCATAGGCCTATACCTTTATAGAATTATTACAGTATTTCAAGAATTTCACTATCTGCTCTTTGTTTGGAGTCATTTATTATAAAGTTATTTTCTTCTTGACTTCTCTACCCCTTTTGAGAGCCAACTTTTACAAATAACTATAAATCAGGAGAATTGACCTTAGTAACATGGAAAATTATTCTGAACAATGCATAATATCATGGCAGGCTACCAAATCACTGTGGAAATGCCAGAAGGAAGTCATTTGGTTCTAAATGTGAACGACAAAGATGTTAGTTCACAATGTCCAATCAAGACATGTTATACTAGGGTCCCAAGAGAATACTCCTTAAATATGGCTAAAGTCACAGGAGCTAATGATCTTATCACCACTGGATCAGTTCCCAGTTGGCAAAATGCGGACTGGTTCTTTTACAAACTGAATTTTCTGAGTTTGTTACCGTGTAGGTAGAAGATCATGAACGGGGCTGGCACGTTCCTAGTCAGACCACAATTTCTTCTATGTACCTCTTGCACCAGATTTACTGCCTAGGAAATAGGCTCAGTTAAGAACAACAAGCCATGATCAGATACTTGACAGTATTAGTAGAAAGCTTTCTTATGTTACTATTACATTAAGTCATTTCACCAATATGGTACCAAGATACAAGGATGACAGACAGAAAGGCTCTGTCTTCATCACTTCCCTCACCTGCGTTACCTCCTCCCATTTCTTCATTCTCCTTGATCCATTGCTACTCAATGTGCCATCTAGGGACCAGCAGTATGAGCATCCCCTGGGAGGTTTTAGAAATGCAGGATCTCAGGTCCCATCCAGATCTACTGAATCAGAATCTGCATTTAACAGGATCTTCCAGGTGATTCCTGTGCACAGGAAAGTATACAGGATGTCCTCCTAAAGATATATTTTGTGCTGCTGACAGTTAAGGGAACTCAGGACGTTAATCTCTTTTGATACTTTCATTTCTACAGCTCCACTATCATCCAAGAAATTAACAATCTAAAATCAATCCTCTTCCCTCAAGCTAAAATAAGACAACTAAATAACAACCAACATTTGTTCAAGCCTTTACAATCTACAAAATACTTTCATAATAATATGCACTTGATGCTTGCAGCATCCTTGAGAGACAGGCAGGTGTTACAATTCTCATTTTATAAATTTTAGGAGATTATGATGGTTTGATGTTAAGCAACATGCCCCAAGTCACACACAACTCGTTTTCTGACTTCAAGTTTAGTGCTCCTTTTGCTAGTACACCACGATGATTGAACAAAAGAACTAAAAACAGAAGGGCAGGGGAGGAGACTAAGTCTAGAACATAAAGTAGATGTGGAAGTCACTGGAAAAAAAGTTGTTGGAAAATTGATTATGTAATTTGTAGTCACCTTGTCTAAGATTTCATCCCCCTATGACGGGGACTTAGAAACAAATCTATTAGACTTTCTTAAAGATATTCAGCCTCTTCCTGATTAGAAGCTAAACATAATCACGAACCAGGGAAAACAGGAAAACAAGCTATGTTCACATAAGTGCTTTCCCTGCTAGCAATTCTCACCAAGCACATCAGCAGGAGCAAGCTGGAAGGTAGGCAGTTCAAATTGTAGCTTCACCATAAATCCTCTAGGAAATTTTTGGCACCCTTTTCCACCCGGTCCACATCAGTTTCACATCAGTCAGTCAGATATGATATGACCACCATGTTTTCTGAAGATATTTCTTTTTCGGCTAAAGTCACCTTTGCTTTATATATATTTTTGCCTTTGTCCAAACATATATTACCCTTCCAAAACAGGAAACTTGCAGCTTCACTTTTTGGAATTTCTTCGTTAGGAAAAGACAAGCCAGTTTTTCCAGGAAGAGTTTCTCTGCCAAAGCCATTGCCAAGCCTGGTCACCGGCCTTCACATGCTGACAGCACATGTCCCGCCATGTAAGAGCTGCACACAGCTCACAGGGAAAGGTGAAATGCTTCCCTGGAAGTGGTAACCTCTTTGCCTAAGGGTTCGGTTTCAAATTGTATGCACATCTTGGGCAGATGATCCATGAAAAGAAAAAGAATTAGAGCATCTTTGAAAAAACAAATTTCATCACCAAATCTCGTTAGGTTTTTCTCCCGAGAGTTTCAGGGTGAAAGGTGACTTGACAATTTAGGAAGTTCCCTAGTAAGTTTGGGAATCAAGCAAACCGTTTTGATACAATTTTCAAAATGTTTTCCTCAATATTTGAAGAAAAGGTCAGCACACAGAGGGGATGGTCAAGATTCCAAACCATATCTTCAGCATCTGTTCTGTAAGTGAAGGGTTGCGTTGAAAGCACGGAAGGGCTGACGCACAGCAATGTGCTCCCACGATGGGATTTCCCGATATAGCTGTGCAGGACTCCCTGGGGATTCGAGCTGGAAGAGAGCCCTCTACTCGACATGGAGAAAACAATCCTGCTTTAAATCCAGCAGAACTACGAGTGGGTAATTTTTCCAATTATAAAGTAAACACATCCCCAGCTAAATATGAGAGAGACAGCATGTCCATTAAATTAAAGTGAGCTCTGTTTTAGGGATACAGTTAAAAACTGGCAACAGCCACGATTACCTAAAAAGTAGTTACCTAAAAAGTAAAAAGTAAGCTTAAGATGAATCATATTCTAGTATTTTTGCTCTTTACATTTCAGCAATTTGATCTGTACATTTCTGAAATGTCTAGTGGCTTCTATGTGTATATTTTCTTTCTTGGCCATCAAATTTTAATACTTGGTCTATTTTAAAATTCTATTATTTAACTACTTTAAAAAATAATGGAAGCTACAGTGAACATGAGGCAACTTGGGCAACAATTCTAAACCATGGAGACTTTTCAGAGACTCATGAAGCAAACAAATATATTGGTTCTTACTGGTAACCTTACTACGTACGCTGCACGTGCCAACATATTCTCTGCCCCAGACTTTTGTTTTTTCTGTCTAGAATTCTCTTCCCCCTCCTCTTTCCGAGTCTGGTATCTTCTCCAGATTTCTGCCTTAATGTTATCCTTTAGAGAGGTCTTCCTGGACCACCTTATATAAAGTCAATGCCCCCTTTTTATTCTTCATCGGAATACACCATTTATTTATTGTATGGCATTTATCATTATCTGTTATTACATGTTTTGTTTACTGGTTTATTGCCTTTCTCTCTCAGCAGCATGGAGTCTCAAGAGCAGGATTCTTGTCTTCCTATATCATCTTTGCATATACAGCTCCAGTCCAGAACAGAGTAGGTGCTCAATAAATATATGTTGAATGAATGAATAGACGTTTCACTTTTTCTACTCTGTTTAGCCCTACTATCAAGGCTTTAAAGAATTCCTGGCTCCATTTTCTTTATCATTCTATTAAGCTAACCCAAATTTTTCATCAAAATGTCTTTTAGCTACACATACATATTATTACACAACATGACCATTTTGGCCTGAGAAGAATCTCCTGAATTTGAGAAACAACCAGTCCTCTTGATTCTGAAATCTGACCTAAAAATGGGAAGAGCCACCTTTCTCCAAGGGATAAGATTGTTAATTTAAAAAGTAGCATTCACTTTTTAACTGCTGCTACAATCAATGGCAAAAAATCAACTATTTTTTAAAATACGGCTAACTCCATGGTTTAGTTTATTTTAAAGAATATTTCACTAATGTTAAAACTTTGATCCAAGATTCATCAACTTATTTTGATTAAAACTTATCATGAGGAGGCGTTTTAATGTTGAAGGCAACTCTTCTGTAAGAGAAAATTCTTTTCTCCCAAAGAGGGTTAAGAAGAATAAATTGAGACAAGTATTTGAAACATGATTTCCATGTTCCAGAATACACTGACATACAGGGAATTCTGAACTTGAGTTTTTGTGAACAATCCTTCTGAGTTTTGGGACCAGAAGCATTTTGAGATTTTGGAGTCAAATTTCTGTAGAAAGCTCTGGAGGAGCCAGGGAAACGCTTTAGAACATCTTTAAATTAATTAACCACTTTGAGAATGTTTTCTTTACTCACAATTTAGAAGTAGTATTTTATACACAGTAGTGTGTACATGTTAATCCCAGCCTCCTAATTTATCCCTCCCCGACCCCCCGTTCCCTTTGATAACCATAGATTTGTTTTCCGTGTCTGTGAGTCTCTTTTTGTTTTGGAAATAAGTTCATTTGTGTCTTTTTTTTTTTTTCCTTTTAGATTTCACATATAAGCGATATCATATGATATTTGTCTTTTTCTGTCTGGCTTAATATATACACACTACTATGTATAAAATAAATAACCAACAAGGACCTACTGTATAGCAGAGGGAACTATAATCAATATTATGTAATACCCTATAAGGGAAAAGAATCTGAAAAAGAATATACATATATGAAACACTGAATCACTGTGCTATACACCTGAAACTTATACAATATTATAAATCAGTTATAATTCAATAAAATTGTTTTAATTAAAAAAATGATTTCCCAATTTCTCTGTTATCTACAGTATATCAAAATGTTACTAGAAGTTTATATATACATACTTTTTATTTGTTCAAGTTGATAAATATTCTCTTTAAGAGCACTAAAAGAGTGCTATATTTATATTTTTGCACAAAAATAAACTTTTTTAAAAGATACATACACCCCAGTGTTCATTGCAGCACTATTTACAATAGCCAAGACATGGAAGCAACCTATACGTCCATCATCAGATGAATGGACAAAGAAGATGTGGTGTGTATATATACAATGGAAAGCTACTCAGCCATAAAAAAGAATGAAATAATGTCATTTGTAGCAACATGATGGACCCAGAGATTATTATACTAAGTGAAGTAAGTCAGAAAGAGAAAGACAAATGTATGAAATCACTTATATGTGGAATCTGAAATATGACACAAATGAACTTATTTACAAAACAGAAACAGACTCACAGACATAGAAAACAAACTTATGGTTACCAAAGGGGAAAAGGGGTGGGGGAGGGATAAATTAGGAGTTTGGGATTAGCACATACAAACTACTGTATATAAAAGAGATAAACAACAAGGTCCTATTCTATAGCACAGGGAGCTAGATTCAATATTCTGTAATAAAACAATGGAAAAGAATATGTATACTTTGAATCACTTTGCTGTACACAAGAAACTAACCCAACATTGTAAATACTTGAATAAAAAAAACCTTTTTGTTAAAAAAAGAACTAATATTTCCATGGATATTCCTCAGAAACTGATGATTTCTGAACCCATACGATGATGCAGTTTAGGTACTTACAGTGGACTAACTTTGCATGTAGTAATGTTTATTTACGAGGAAACTAAGGCACAGAGAGACTAGTTGTCCCATGTCCTACAGCTAAAAGGCTGCAGAGCCAGGCTGTCAAAGATGACTCTAGATTTTCTAGTCTAGAAGACTCAACTTCTGCAAGATACAATCATAAGTCAGGAACTTGTTAGACTCAGGAACTTGAAGACCCCCAAAAGGGTCACAGGTAGTGGTCATCAAGCCCTCTTCTATCACAGCCCAGTGACTCCTTTCTCAAAACTCTGAGGCACACTTTGTCCTATTGAAAATGAGTATCTGCATTACTCAGCGTTCAAGCTTGTGGACCATATATTGGGGAAGAAACTTTCTTTTTTTACCTGAAGTCTCATAACTATAACCATTTGTACATTTAATCACAGAGTGTGACCTTTATTTTCTCTCATTTCCTGCTCATGTCCATCCCCTTGCTATGCAAGCACCAAGGGATGACAGAACTGGAGCATATTCTTGGCTACCCATTGTACTTGTCATCTTTTGCTCCAGTATATGGGCTTGGAAACATGTGCACAATGAAGCTACAGTGTTTTGCAGGTTGAACATCAATCAGTGTGCTTAAAATACCTTACACCATTACCAAATAAAGATGCCTCTGTTCTTGACTGCTGGCTTAGCAATACCCTCAGAACTGCTGGAAATGGATATAGGTGGAAAATTGGCTGCTGACAAATTCATTGCTGTCAATGCCAGCCA
This sequence comes from Balaenoptera ricei, assembly GCF_028023285.1. Lineage (NCBI taxonomy): Eukaryota > Metazoa > Chordata > Mammalia > Artiodactyla > Balaenopteridae > Balaenoptera > Balaenoptera ricei. The sequence goes on from NC_082655.1 coordinate 57,993,891, forward strand.
ACACACTGGACAAAAAACAGAGGAGAGTGCTGTGCCTTTTTCCAATCTTGATTTCAGCCTTCACTGGAATTGGCTGCATTTGTCCCAAAGAAACCAAGGCACAAAAGGAGTAGATACGGAGGTGTGAACTAAATACAGTTAGTCCACTTTCTCCTAGAGTCATGATTAGTTATCTTCATTCATAGGTGCTGAAATCTCACAGCCATTACAGATTCAGGAATGCTTCTTTAAGTGTTATTGGGTTGGCCAAAAGGTTCATTCAGTTTTTTCCATAAGATGGCTCTAGTAGCATTTGGATGTCTTTAACTTCATTCGAAACAATTTTGTTAGATTGCATGTGACAGCTGTAATATCAGCATGCATTTAAAAAAAGATATATCAAAATTGGTGAATTTTTGTGTAGCTATTTTAATATTGAAGATGGAATAAAAAAGCTACATTTTTGGCATATTATGCTTTATTATTTCAGGAAAGGTAAAAACACAACTGAAATGCAAAAAACGATTTGTGCAGTGTATGGAGAAGGTGCTGTGACTGATTGAACATGTCAAAAGTGGTTTGTGAAGTTTAGTGCTGGAGATTTCTCGCTGGTTGATGCTCCACAGTCAAGTAGACCAGTTGAAGCCGATAGCGATCAAATCAAGACATTAACTGAGAACAATCAACATTATACCTCATGGGAGGTAGCCGACATACTCACAATATCCAAATCAAGTGCTGAAAATCATTTGCACCAGCTTGGTTTTGTTGACCACTTTGATGTTTGTGTTCCACATAAGTTAAGCGAAAAAAACCTTCTTGACCATATTTCTGCATGAGATTCCCTACTTAAACATAAAGAAAACTTTCTGTTTTTAAAACAAATTGTGACAGGCAATGAAAAGTGGATACTGTACAACAATGTGGAACAGAAGAGATAATGGGGCAAGTGAAATAAACCACCTCCAACCACACCAAAGGCCAGTCTTCATCCAAAGAAGGTGATGTTGTGTATATGGTGGAATTGGAAGGGAGTCCTCTATTATGAGCTCCTTCCGGAAAACCAAACGATTAATTCCAACAAGTACTGCTCCCAAGTAGACCAACTGATGAACCTGTTTGCAAGGCAGAAATAGAGACACAGACATAGAGAACAAAAGTATGGACACCAAGAGGGGAAACAGGGGGTGGGATGAATTGGGAGATTGGGATTGACATATATACACTAATATGTATAAAATAGATAACTAATGAGAATCTGCTGTATAGCATAGGGAACTCTACTTAATGCTCTTTGGTGACCTATATGGGAAGGAAATCCAAAAAAGAGGGGATATATGTATACATATAGCTAATTCACTTCACTGTACAGCAGAAACTAACACAACATTGTAAAACAACTGTACTTCAATTTAAAAAGATATTAAAAGAGAACAAAATAAATGCATCAAAATTGAAGAAAAAAAAAAAAAAAGACCAACTGAAAGCAGCACTCGATGAAAAGCTTCCGGAATTGGTCAACAGAAAATGCATAATCCTCCATCAGGGTAACGCAAGACTGCATGTTTCTTTGATGACCAGGCAAAAACTGTTACAGCTTTGCTGGGAAGTTTTGATTCATCTACCATATTCACCAGACATTGCACCTTTGGATTTCCATTTATTTAGGTCTTTACAAAATTCTCTTAATGGAAAAAATTTCAATTCCCTTGAAGACTGTAAAAGGCACCTGGAACAGTTCTTTGCTCAAAAAGATACAAAGTTTTGGGAAGATGGAATTATGAAGTTGCCTGAAAAATGGCAGAATGGTAGTGGAAGAAAGGATGAATACATTGTTCAGTAAAGTTCTTGGTGAAAATGAAAAATGTGCCTTTTATTTTTATTTAAAAACTGAAGGCACTTTTTGGCCAACCCAAAAAATTGTTTTATGCATGAATAATGACTATCTCTCTGTGGCCAATGGTTGGCACCCAAAGATTTCTTTGAACCATAGTAAGAATAATACCATCATGTAATTTTATGATTGGAAAGGAATAGCTAGTAATAGTCATTGGTGCTTTTCATCAAATATTTGTGAGCTGCCATTTTCTGGTCAACGTGGTGGGGATATATGACTTTTTCTTGCCATTGAGTTCCGAGTAGAAGGAACATGTGATTCTCTCAGGCTGCGTATTTAATTGCTGATGTGAGACCCTTCAGAGTTCTCTTTGCTCTTTGGTGTTACAACCAACAATGTTTGATGTGGTGGCTACTGAGCTTGGATCCTTGGGGGTCTGCAATGAATAAACAGCCAACTGACACTTAATGTAATGTGTTCTGGGTGACAATTAATCTTTTGTTGCTTTAAGCCATTAACTTTTGGGGAGGTTATTTGCTAAACTAAAATACATAGCATTGGTTTAGGGACCAAGCAGTGATTGGCAAGGAAACTGTTAGTGGAGGCCTAAAGAATTGCATTCTGTGTTATTCTGTGGCAAAACATTTAGTAACAAACATTTAGTAAATCCTTACCTGAAATAAATTGGAGCTGTAAACATATAATGTACTTAATAAACTCAAGGTCTTGGGAAGAGATTTGAAAACTGAATACTAATAGCATGTGTTGGTTGCTTTAGGCAGTATCTGATGAGTCTGAATTCCTCAGTGACTACGCGGGCTCAAGATCTCCTGCAAATTCATCATGGACAATATGAAAACCTTTGCGTTTTTATGCAACTGAAATTTGGGACATGTTTGGTACCACCGCAAAACCAAACTTATCCTGACTGAAATGTAGTTCAATTAACCTCATTTTACAGATGAAAAAGCTGAAAGAGATTTGGTGAATATCTCAATGTTTGAAAGCAATTAAAAACAGAGCTGACACAGACCAGTGTGTTTTGTCACAGTGTGTCTTTTTTCGCATTAAACAGGACAACTTCCAAATAAAGAGATCTTTCTCTTTTAACTCCCATCGGAGCTTGTACACAAATGGAATAAAAGCCCTTTGGTCCATGAAGATTCTCACCAGAGGAGATGCAAGACTTGGTCAAGAAGACAAGAACAGGAGGTCATAGTCTAATACTTCAGTTCAAGAAGGAAGATGAAACAGAACCCCCTACGGCACACACAGGAAATACACCTTCATTAATACACCCTACAGAAATGAACATCTGAAAATGGCAAGGAGAAATCTGAACAATTTATGTAACTTCCAAATCAACACTGAAGGGGTGGGGGCTTCACGTGCAAGAAACAAACATTCAAGATTAAATATAAAATTTATTGTACTCAGCAAGCAGCATCTCAGACTCTGCTGGGTGTTTCAAAAGAACTTGTGTCTTGCCATGTTTGCATGGTTTACCTCTTTCTGAGTAAAAAGTTTGAGGTCAGATGAATAGGAATGTTTGATGATGCTCACCTACCCTGATGTGTGGATTGGAATAATGACAGTCTTTCCATGAGACCAAAGGACGATTTCGAGAGTATGTCTGCTGGTTTTTCACACAAAATGTATATCTCCCATGAGGATGTTTCACAAGGTCTTCACTGGAACATAACCCTATCATACCATTTGTAAAGACATTCTTCATTTCAGCAGAATGACAAGTAATTGTCAAGTTAACCACAAGTTATTTAATCCAGACAGATGTGTCCTCATTGGGACCAGGAAAATCATCATGAACCGAGCTCTCAGAAGAAAATTTTGACGCTAATTTTCCTCTCCAAAATAAGAGAAACATATGCTCATTGAGAGTTACAGTGAATGAATGGGACTGAAAACACATTTGAAACTGATTTTAAAAAGTAGAGGTCCCATAATGAATATTACGATTTTAACCTTCCATTTTATTCATAGCTCCCTTCTAACCACAAATAATGGCAAATGAATGAATGCAGAGATTCTCATCCTAAAGTTATATTTTCCATGCAATTTCTTATGAAACATGACAGGTTATTTTATAGTCATACTCTGATAGTACTTCAGCATTTTATTAAACACTTCTGACAGTACTAATGCAATACACAACCAAAAAGAAAGCCAACACCTCTCTTTCTGAATCAGTTAAGCCCCATCTTCTTTCCCGTTTAACTCTGGAAATGTCTCCTTTCTCCTAACACTCCTCATCCATCCCTCAGCAGCATTTCTGTATCTTTTTCATTGAATTCATTCTTCGTTTTCCTATAGAAGCTGGGCATGATGTCTATGTTTTCCCTAGAGCATACATTAGTCTTTGAGATTTGTTCTTGTCATTGATTATGTCAGCATAGATGCATCAATTTTCAAACAAAAATATCTTGTTTTTAAAAAATAGTATTTTATTTTCAGAAAGGAAAACTTTCCTGCTCTTAGTCATGACATTTCTTTTCCTGAAGTCCTAGGTAGATTCAACACTGACATAATCCCAAACCAAGAAATAACAGCTGAAAACTTTTCTAACCTGGGAAGAGAAACAGATATCGAGGTCTAGGAAGTGCAGAGAGTCCCAAACAATATGAACACAAAGAGGTCCACACCAAGACACATTATAATTAAAATGGCAAAAATTAGAGATAAAGAGAGAATCTAAAAGCAGCAAAGGAAAGGCAACTAGTTATGTACAAGGGAACTCCCATAAGACAATGAGCTAACTTTTCAGAAGAAACTTTGCAGGCCAAAAGGGAGTGGCACAAGGTATTCAAAGAGATGAAAAGAAAAAACCTACAACCAAGAATACTCTACCAATCAAGATTATTATTCAGATTTTAAGCAGAGATAAAGAGTTTTACAAACAAGCAAAAACTAAAAGAATTCAGCACCTCTAAACTGGCTTTACAAGAAATGTTAAAGGGACTTCTCTAAGTGGAAAAGAAAAGACTACAACAAGAAATATAAAAATTATGAAAAGAAAAATCTAGTTAGTAAAGGCAAGCATACAGTAAAGGTAATAAATAAACCAATTATAAAGCTAGTAGGAAGGTTATAAAACAAAAGTAGTAAAATCATCTATATCTACAATAAGTCGTTAAGGGACACACAAAACAAAAAGATGTAAAATATGATGTCAAAAATTTTAAATAGGGGCTGGGGGAGTAAAAACGCATGGTTGTTAGAATTCATTTGAACTTGAGATAGTCAACTTGAAATAATCTCATATATATGGACTGTTATATATAAACCTCATGGTAACCACAAAGCAAAAACCTATAATAGATACACACACAAAAAAAGATTAAAGGAATCCAAACATAACACTAAGGACGTCATCAAATCACAAGGGAAGAGAGTAAATGAAGAAAGGAACAAAAATGAAGTATAAAAACACCAGTAAACAATTAACAAAATGGCAGTAATTACATACCTATCAATAAGTACTTAAATGTAAATGGACTAAATGCTTCACTCAGAAGATATAGAGTGGCTGAATGGACACAAAAACAAAACTCATATATATGTTGCTATAAGAGACTCACTTCAGATCTAAAGACATAGACTGAAAGAGGTCAAGATATGGAAGCAACCAAGCTGCCTATCAATAGATGAATGGACAAAGAAGATGTGGTATATACATACAATGGAATATTACTCAACCATAAAATGAAATCTTGCCATTTGCAACAACATGGATGGATCTAGAAGGTATTATGCTAAGTGAAATAAGTCAGGCAAAGACAAATATAATTTATACATGGAATTTTAAAAACAACACAAACTGCAAATAGAATCATAGATACAGAGAACAATGGGTGCTTGCCGGAAGGGAGAGGTTGGGGGTGAGCAAAATAGGTGAGGGGCATTAAGAGGTACAATCCACCAGTTATATACTAAATAAGTTACAGGGATGTAATATACAGCATAAGGAATATGGTCAATAATATTGTAATAAATTTGTATGGGGACAGATGGTTAATAGACATATAATGTATTCAAATGTCAAATCATTATGTAGTGCACCCAAATATGGTATGTAAACTATATTTCAATTTAAAAGAAAAGAATGATTAAGCTGATTTTATTTAATTACTACACAGGAAGTTGAGCTCTTATTATTGTTACTTTCATTACTTAAACCAGGAATTGGCAAACTAAGACCTGTGAACCAAACTTAGCCAGCTTCCTGTATTTGTTTGTCCCACAAACTAAGAATAGCTTCTACACTTCACAATAGTTTTTAAAAATCAAAAGAAGAACGTTACCAACTATACTACAAAGCTATAGTAATCAAAACAGTGTGGTGCTATCACAAAAACAGACACATAGATCAATGGAACAGAATAGAGATGCCAGAAATAAACCCATGTACCTATGGTTAATTAATCTATGACACAGGAGATAATAATATACAATGGAGAAGCAACAGTCTCTTCAATAAGTGGTACTGGGAAAACGGGACAACTACATGTAAAATAATGAAATTAAAACATTTTTTTCAACACCATATACAAAAAAAGAAACCTCAAAATGTATTAAAGACCTAAAGGTAGGACTGGAAACCATAAAACTAGAAGAGAACAGAGGCAGAACAGTCTTTGCCACAAATCATGGCAATACTTTTTTGGATCTGTCTCTTAAGGCAAAAGAAACAGAAGCAAATATAAACAAATGGGACCTAATTAAATTTAAAAGCTTTGAACAGCAAAGGAAACCATTGATAAAACGTAAAGACAACCTACTGAATGGGAGAAAATATTTGCAAATGGTATGACCAATAAGGAGTTAATATCCAATATATGAAACACAGCTCATACAATTCAATATCAAAAAACAAAAAAACAATTAAAAAATGGTCAGAAGACCTGAATAGACATTTTTCCAAAGAAGACATACAGATAGCCAACAGGCACATGATAAGATGCTCAACATTGTTAATCATCAGAGAAATGCAAATCAAAATGACAAAGAAATATCATTGTGCCACTTGCAACAACATGGATGGACCTAGAAAGTATTATGCTTAGTCAAATAAGCAGACAGAGAAAGACAGACACTGTATGTTTTTACTTAAGTGTGGAATCTAAAAAATAAAACAAATGAATGAATATAACAAAACAGAAACAGACTCACAGATGTAGAGATCAAACTAGCAGTTACCAGTGGGGAGAAGGAAGGGCAGATGAGCAAGATAGGGGTAGGGGATTAACAGGCACAAACTACTATGTATAAAATTACTAAGCTGCAAGGATATATTGTACAGCATGGGAATATAGCCAATATTTTATAACTTTGAATGGAATATAATCTATAAAAATATTAAATCACTATGTTGTACACCTGAAACTAATATAATTTTGTAAATCAACTATACTTCAATGAAAAAGAAGAATATTTTGTGACACAAGAAAATTGTATGAAATTTAAATATTAGTGTTCATAAATAAAGTTTTATTGGAACATAGCTGTGTCCATTCATTGACTGTTGTCTATGATTTTTTTTGGCAGCAGCAGAGTTGAAGAGTCAGAGCAGAGACCATAAGGCCCAAAAGGCTGAGAATATTTAGTAACTAGCTCTTTATAGAGAAAGTTTGTCAACACCTGATTTAAACTACCTAACTTCACTATTTAAAAATAGTGATAGAGGTTATGAGTTATGTAGAATTCATCAGATTTTGTTCAGAAGTGAGGAAAAAAGGAAAGTACACACAACAAACATTTTCTCTATAGAAAGATGAATGCTAAAATTATAAAAAGGAACATGGATTTGGAATCAGAAAACCAAGAGTGAACCCAAGTTCCTCTACACACTGATAGTTTTGACCAAGTCACTTTACCTTTCTTTCACTCATCCATTTGAAACTTTACTGAGAGCCTACTCTATGCCTGGCACAGTAAAGACATAGAGAATATTATAGTGAAAAAAATACAGACCCTGCCCAAAAAGAAGGTTTAATGTGAGTGTTAAATACAACAATGTGCTTGAAAGCACTCTGTGAAATTTAAAGCACTACTTTATGTAATTATTCATATATTTTGAAACTCTAGGTAAGATTTTTGTCTTAGGTCTTACCCAGATCTTGCAAAGCTTAGGATACTTTTAGAATCCTTCTGCTGCTTTTTACTAAGTGAGAGGTTTTGATTCTCTCTTTAAGCTTTAATACCTTTTAATGTCATCTCAGCTATGCAATCCACATTCTTTAATAAATTGCTACTTATTTAGCATTTGATTCAACCACATTATTCTATTCACCCTGCACATAGGATATAATTTAAGAGCCTAGCCTAGTAACAATGTTGGTCATAATTGGCTCCTTGCTTATATTTTGTAGACTAAAGGGTGGATTTTCTTTAAAAGAAAAATAGTCAAGAAAGCACATTTATAACAGCTAAGGTATGTGGCTTTTTAAAGATGGTGCATTTCATCATTGTACAATAACTGCTGAGTAAACACTTTTATCTAAGAAGTATTTAGGTTTTATATTAAAGTCTTTGATAAGAGTAACTGGAAAAAAACTAAGCCTATATTTTCTGATAGAGAAATACTTATTAAATACTATTGTTTAAAATATCCATTTTGCATTAATGATTCTTTTAACTACTCAATAAGAAATAGCATTATGGTGAAATGTACTTCAAAATATTATTATTTTTAATTATCTTGTCTTCTTTATCAAACCAGTCAACATAACCAAATATGTCAAGATGATTTTCTGAATAAAATTAGTATTCTTTTCAAACTTACATATTTTGAAGTGAATTTCTAATATTCATGCTACCCACAGCTTATCTTTGTTTTATTTTGCGTGTATAGAACAATTGGAAATTATTATTTATAATAAAATTTACATGACTAAATAATTGTTCACTCTTAAAATTTTTATTTTCCCCTTTTAAATTAAGCCACTGGTGTTTTCTTTTCAGTGGTTTTACAAACATAGATAATAAGTAATTTCATATCTCTCTTCATATTTTTTTCCCACTTAACCTCGGTTGCAGGGTACAATAATCATGAAATGCTGTTATGTCAGAATATTAAGTGCTACACCACCAGGGGAAAGATGGAAGGTGATATAAGTAACTCTATTCAGGACTTGACTAACATCTTCACTACACCCTCTACTAAAACCATACCAGCTCTCTTTAAATAACCATCAAACCAACACAAACAGATCTGAGAGGAGTTAAGTGGATAGGAATTCTACAATTCATTCATATTTTAGTGCTAAGTATTAGAAAAGCAATTATTTAAACTGAAATAAAAGGAGTGGACATTTTTATTTCATCAAGACTCCTTCCCTCAAATCACACTATTCAGACCCCACCATTTTTAAGAACCCCCTTATCTCCTGATAGAGAAGTAAATTTCAGTAAGCCATCAGATCAGCCTCCATTCCCCTAACTGCCTGAAGTGCAAATTACAACAACATGTAGTTTCTGCATACAATGCAGGAGCCAAGTGAATGTGCCTATTGCAACATGACTCACACGAATTGATTGTACATCATAGTGTCTGTTTTATGCAATGTTACACCAGGTAACATCATTAAACTGTGTTCATTATAAATTCCTCCTTTACAGTCCCTTCCCCTCAGAGCAGAGTCACTCACTCAAAGCTTTAAATCTTCTATGACAGTTCCTAAACTTTCCTGGGTCATGGTTCCATTTGAGAAGCTGATGCAAAATATAAACTCCTTCTCACAGGAAGGGCACATATATATATATATGCACACACACACACATATTCATAAAATTCTCAATACCATTTCAGTGCATTATTCATGGATGTCACCTGTGCAGCTGACTCCACTAGATTACATACACCTGAAAAAATTCCATGCCTTGGCTCCATTTTAGGTACATCATTAAGACCTAGTGAGAAGGCAAGTAATGTTTCTGCTCATATTTTTCTTTGTATTCTTTTTTCAGTAACTGAACCATTTGAACAGAACAGCAGAGTGGAGTCCATACCTGATAACATGCAGGAAGAAAGTGTCCTTCCTGGAATTTTTCCATGACCTTGAGGAACTAGTGCAGAACCAATGAATTGGCTCTTGGCCAATTTTTATCTGACCAGAACCTCAAGCTCAGGCATAGTTTTTCAGGAGATAAAATAATGCTGGAAAATTTCTTTAGTATCCCACCCTGATAATTTCCAGATTTGATTTCCCAGGAGCAAAAGTTGATGAGGTATTTCTTCCTTTAAGACTGGAGTAATACAGAATTCCAAAATTTACATTCACTAAAGCGTAATGGAGGAGCAGGAACTATACAAAAACAATTCTTGTAGTAAATATCCCACCGACTTCCCTCTGGAACCACTGTTCCCTTCCCAGGCATGTATTATGATTCACCTTTTGACCCTGGACCTACCCCCCTACAACAGGGCTTGGTAAAGTCTTGCTTCTCCTAAAATGTATCCTTTTGTGATAAACTGATAAGAGAGGGTCAGATGGCCATATAGAGGCTATGCAGCTATCTAATTCGGTATTAACACTAATACTGGAGATTTACATTTGGTGGGAGAGCTATTTTGGGGAAGATGAGATTTCTGTCATTTTAAAATAGATGCAGCATAAATACACTACCATGTGTAAAACAGATAGTGGGAACCTGCTGTATAGCAGAGGGAGCTCAGCCGGTGGTCTGCTATGGCCTAGTTGGGCGGGATGTGGGGGGAGGGAGGTCTAAGAGGGAGGGGCTGTGTGTATGTGTATGACTGATTCACTTCGCTGTGCAGCAGAAACTAACACAACATTGTAAACCAATTATACTCCGATAAAATAAATAAATGAATAAATAAAATAAAATCCATGAAGCAGCCCCACATTTGAGGTGAGCTCTCCTGCCAACTGTATGTGAAGTATCTTAGTTCATTGACAGAAGCGGTTATAAGCGTTGATTGGATGATTTCTATACCAGTGCCAAGAATAAATCTATAAAACATGGAAGAAGTTTGAGGTGCTTTTTCTTTTCCTGTCATTTTAAGAAAATAGATAAATGTTGCCTTCCCAAATGTAAAAGAAGTGTCTAGCTCCTACATCTCATTGAGTGTTTTTAAGATTTCCTGCATCTGTCTCATTTTACAGTAACATCAGAAGGTATTTCTATTTCACTTGTTGTTTTTATTTTAATAAAACTGTCTCAAGTCAGTTTTTCTATTTCCCTCTGCGACTACCCCATCTCTACTCTGTGTCTTCTGATCAAACAGCACTAGCTCTTTCAATATATAATCATCCTTTTAGCTCAAGTCACTCTGTATCTGTGAGGACTATAGGACATTTCTCAAGAGGTAAGGTAAGAAAACCGTGACTCTCCCCTTTGGTTCAGGAAAAACATGTCCCAAGTCACGCAAAACCCCAGAGATCTCTCTAAAGCTGCGTGCCAGAAGTCATCATCATCATCGCCATTGAATTCTCAGCATCCACCATCACATCAAGTGGACGAGAACAATACCGCTGCAGCTGCAGAATCAAAACACACCCTTGGTGTTTTTTGTTATTGTTTAAAAATAGTAAAATGAAAAAAAAAAGACTGTGCACAATATAATTTATCAAGGGAGAAGGGAAGCTTGGGAAGGAACTAGTACTACAGTTGTGCAGGAGGCCTCATACAGTTCTTAAATTACTCAACCTTTTTGTGTGTTTAAATAAACTTCGAAAATGATCATCAGTTCATAAAACTTGCATCGTTAGGTTCACACTTACCACTGTCCTCTCTCCTTTCTAACCACATCCATTCTTTTCTCCTCCCTTTCACTGTTCCCTATTCTTTAAACTCAGTGTCTAATCTAGCAATGAAACCTATGCATTCTTCTTTTTTTGTTGCTGTTAACATCTTTGTGGGAGTATAATTGCTTTACAATGGTGCATTAGTTTCTGCTTTATAACAAAGTGAATCAGCTATACATATACATATATCCCCACATCTCCTCCCTCTTGCGTCTCCCTCCCACTATTCCTGTCCCACCCTTCTAGGTGGTCACAAAGCACGGAGCTGATCTCCCTGTGCTATGTGGCTGCTTCCCAGTAGCTATCTACTTTACATTTGGTAGTATATATATGTCCATACCATTTTCTCACTTCTTCCCAGCTTACCCTTCCCCCTCCCTGTGTCCTCAAGTCCATTCTTTATTCCTTTCCTGCCCCTAGGTTCTTCAGAACCTTTTTTTTTTTTTTTTTTTTAGATTCCATATATATGTGTTAGCATACAGTATTTGTTTTTCTCTTTCTGACTTACTTCACTCTGTATGACAGACTCTAGGTCCATCCACCTCACTACAAATAACTCAATTTCATTTCTTTTTATGGCTGAGTAATATTCCATTGTATATATGTGCCACATCTTCTTTATCCATTCATCTGTCGATGGACACTTAGGTTGCTTCCATGTCCTGGCTATTGTAAATAGAGCTGTAATGAACATTATGGTACATGACACTTTTTGAATTATGGTTTTCTCAGGGTATATGCCAAGTAGTGGGATTGCTGGGTCGTATGGTAGTTCTATTTTTAGTTTTTTAAGGAATGTCCATGCTGTTCTCCATAGTGGCTGTATCAATTTACATTCCCACCAACAGTGCAAGAGGGTTCCCTTTTATCCACACCCTCTCCAGCATTTATTGTTTGTTTGTAGATTTTCTGATGATGGCCATTCTGACCCATGTGAGATGATACCTCATTGTAGTTTTGATTTGCATTTCTCTAATGATTAGTGATGTTGAGCATCCTTTCATATGTTTGTTGGCAATCTGTATATCTTCTTTGGAGAAATGTCTATTTAGGTCTTCTGCCCATTTTTGGATTGGGTTGTTTGTTTTTTTGATATTGAGCTGCATGAGCTGCTTGTAAATTTTAGAGAGTAATCCTTTGTCAGTTGCTTCATTTGCAAATAATTTTTCCCATTCTGAGTGTTCTCTTTTTGTCTTCTTTATAGTTTCCTTTGCTATGCAAAAGCTTTTAAGTTTCATTAGGAACAATTTGTTTATTTTTGTTTTTATTTCCGTTTCCTTAGGAGGTAGGTCTAAAAGGATCTTGCTGTGATTTATGTCATAGAGTGTTCTGCCTATGTTTTCCCCTAAGAGTTTTATAGTGTCTGGCCTTACATTTAGTTCTTTAATCCATTTTGAGTTTATTTTTGTGAATGGTGTTATGCAGTGTTCTAATTTCATTCTTTTACATGTAGCTGTCCAGTTTTCCCAGCACCACTTATTGAAGAGGCTGTCTTTTCTCCATTGTATATTCTTGCCTCCTTTATCAAAAAATAAGGTGGCCACATGTGCGTGGGTTTATCTCCGGGCTTTCTATCCTGTTCCATTGATCTATATTTCTGTTTTTGTACCAGTACCATACTCTCTTGATTACTGTAGCTTTGCAGTATAGTCTAAAGTCAGGGAGCCTGATTCCTCCAGCTCCGTTTTTCTTTCTCAAGATTGTTTTTGCTATTCGGGGTCTTTTGCGTTTCCATACAAATTGTGAAATTTTTTTGTTCTATTTCTGTGAAAAATGCCAGTGGTAGTTTGATAGGGATTGCATTGAATCTGTAAATTGCTTTGGGTAAAATAGTAATTTTCACAATGTTGATTCTTCCAATCCAAGAACATGGTATATCTCTCCATCTGTTCGTATCATCTTTAATTTCTTTCATCAGTGTCTTATAGTTTTCTGCATACAGGTCTTTTGTCTCCTTAGGTAGGTTTATTCCTAGGTATTTTATTCTTTTTGTTGCAGTGGTAAATAGGAGTGTTTCCTTAATTTCTCTTTCAGATTTTTCATCTTTAGTGTATAGGAATGCAAGAGATTTCTGTGCATTAATTTTATATCCTGCTATTTTACCAGATTCATTGATTAGCTCTAGTAGTTATCTGGTAACATCTTTAGGATTCTCTATGTATAGTACCATGTCCTCTGCAAACAGTGACAGTTTTACTTCTTCTTTTCCGATTTGGATTCCTTTTATTTCTTTTTCTTCTCTGATTGCTGTGGCTAAAACTTCCAAAACTATGTTGAATAATAGTGGTGAGAGTGGACATCCTTGTCTTGTTCCTGATCTGAGGGGAAATGGTTTCACTTCTTCACCATTGAGAACAGTGTTGGCTGTGGGTTTGTTGTATATGGCCTTTATTACGTTGAGGTAAGTTCCCTCTATGCTGACTTTCTGGAGGGTTTTTATCATAAATGGGTGTTGAATTTTGTCAAAAGCTTTTTCTGCATCTATTGAGATGATCATACGTTTTTCTCCTTCAATTTGTTAATATGGTTTATCACATTGATTGATTTGGGTATACTGAAGAATCCTTGCATTTCTGGGATAAACCCCACTTGATCATGGTTTATGATCCTTTTAATGTGCTTTGGATTCTGTTTGCTAGTATTTTGTTGAGGGTTTTTGCATCTATGTTCATCAGTGATATTGGCCTGTAGTTTTCTTTCTTTGTGACATCTTTGTCTGGTTTTGGTATCAAGGTGATGGTGGCCTCGTAGAATGAGTTTAGGAGTGTTCCTCCCTCTGCTTTAGTTTGGAAGAGATTGAGATGGATAGGTGTTAGCTCTTCTCTAAATGTTTGATAGAATTCACCTGTGAAGCCATCTGGTCCTTCTTTTGTTTGTTGGAAGGTTTTTAATCACAGTCTCAATTTCAGTGCTTGTGATTGGTCTCTTTATATTTTCTACTTCTTGGTTCAGTCTTGGAAGGCTGTGCTTTTCTAAGAATTTGTCCATTTCTTCCAGGTTGTCCATTTTATTGGCATGTAGTTGCTTGTAGTAATCTCTCATGCTCCTTTGTATTTCTGCAGGGTCAGTTGTTACTTCTCCTTTTTCATTTCTAATTCTATTGATTTGAGTCTTCTTTTTTTTTCTTGATGAGTCTGGCTAATGGTTTATCAATTTTGTTTATCTTCTCAAAGAACCAGCTTTTAGTTTTATTGATCTTTGCTATTGTTTCCTTCATTACCTCTTCATTTATTTCTGATCTGAGCTTTATGATTTCTTTCCTTGTGCTAACTTTGGGTTTTTTTTGTTCTTCTTTCTCTAATTGCTTTAGGTGTAAGGTTAGGTTTTTTATGTCAAATTTTTCTTGTTTCTTGAGGTAGGATTGTATTGCTATAAACTTCCTCTTAGAACTGCTTTTGCTTCATCCCATAGATTTTGGGATGTCGTGTTTTCATTGTCATTTGTTTCTAGGTATTTTTGATTTCTTCAGTAATCTCTTGGTTATTAAGTAGTGTGTTGTTTAGCCTCCATGTGTTTGTATTTCTTACAGATTTTTTCCTGTAATTGATATCTAGTCTCATAGCATTTTGGTCAGAAAAGATACTTGATACAATTTCAATTTTCTTAAATTTACCAAGGCTTGATTTGTGACCCAAGATATGATCTATCCTGGAGAATGTTCCATGAGCACTTGAGAAGAAAGTGTATTCTGTTGGTTTTGAATGGAATGTCCTATAAATATCAATTAAGTCCATCTTGTTTAATGTATCATTTAAAACTTGTGTTTCCTTATTTATTTTCATTTTGGATGATCTGTCCATTGGTGAAAGTGGAGTGTTAAATTTCCCTACTATGATTGTGTTACTGTCGATTTCCCCTTTTATGGCTGTTAGCATTTGCCTTATGTATTGAGGTGCTTCTATGTTGGGTGCATAAATATTTACAACTGTTATTTCTTATTCTTGGATTGATCCCTCAATCATTATGTAGTGTCTTTCTTTGTCTCTTGTAATAGTCTTTATTTTAAAGTCTATTTTGTCTGATATGAAAATTGCTACTACAGCTTTCTTTGGATTTCCATTTGCATGGAGTATCTTTTTCCATTCCCTCACTTTCAGTCTGTAGTCTGTATGTGTCCCTAGGTCTGAAGTGGGTCTCTTGTAGACAGTATATATACGGGTCTTGTTTTTGAATCCATTCAGCTGGTCTATGTCTTTTGTTTGGAGCATTTAATCCATTTACATTTAAGGTAGTTATTGATATGTATGTTCCTATTACCATTTTCTTAATTGTTTTAGGTTTGTTATTGTAGGTCTTTTCCTTCTTTTGTGCTTCCTGCCTAGAGAAGTTCCTTTAACATTTGTTGTAAAGCTGGTTTGGTGGTGCTGAATTCTCTTAGTTTTTGCTTGTCTGTAAAGGTTTTAATTTCTCCGTCGAATCTGAATGAGATCCTTGCTGGGTAGAGTAATCTTGGTTGTAGGTTTTTCCCTTTCATCACTTTCAATATGTCCTGCCACTCCCTTCTGGCTTGCAGAGGTTCTGCTGAAAGATTAGCTGTTAACCTTATGGGGATTCCCTTGTGTGTTATTTGTTGTTTTTCCCTTGCTGCTTTTAATATTTTTTCTTTGTATTTAATTTTTGATAGTTTAATTAATATGTGTCTTGGCGTGTTTCTCCTTAGATTTATCCTGTATGGGACTCTCTGTGCTTCCTGGACTTGATTGACTCTTTCCTTTCCCATATTAGGGAAGTTTTCAACTATAATCTCTTCAAATATTTTCTCAGTCCCTTTCTTTTTCTCTTCTTCTTCTGGGACCCTTATAATTTGAATGTCGGTGCATTTAATGGTGTCCCAGACGTCTCTGAGACTGTCCTCAATTCTTTTCATTCTTTTTTTTTTTTATTCTGCTCTGCAGTAGTTATTTCCACTATTTTATCTTCCAGGTCACTTATCCATTCTTCTGCCTCAGTTATTCTGCTATTGATTCCTTCTAGAGAATTTTTAATTTCATTTATTGTGTTGTTCATCATTGCTTATTTGCTCTTTAGTTCTTCTAGGTCTTTTTAAAAGGTTTCTTGTATTTTCTCCATTCTATTTCCAAGATTTTTGATGATCTTTGCTATCATTACTCTGAACTCTTTTTAAGGTAGACTGCCTATTTCCTCTCCATTTGTTTGGTCTGGTGGTTTTTTACCTTACTCTTTATCTGCTGTGTGTTTCTCTTTCTTTTCATTTTGCTTAACTCACTGTGCTTGTGGTCTCCTTTTCGCAGGCTGCAGATTCATAGTTTCCGTTGTTTTTGGTGTCTGACCCCAGTGGCTAAAGTTGGTTCAGTGGGTTGTGTAGGTTTCCTGGTGGAGGGGACTGTTGCCTGTGTTCTGGTGCATGATGCTGGATCTTGTCTTTCTGGTGAGCAGGACCACATCCGGTGGTGTGTTTTGAGGTGTCTGTGACCTTATTATTATTTTAGGCAGCCTCTCTGCTAATGGGTGGGGTTGTGTTCCTGTCTTGCTAGCTGTTTGGCATAGGGTGTCCAGCACCATAACTTTCTGGTTGTTGAGTGGAGCTGGGTCTTAGCATTGAGATGGAGATCTCTGGGAGAGCTTTCACCGTTTGATATCATGTAGAGCCAGGAGGTCTCTGGTGGATCAATGTCCTAACTCGGCTCTCCCACCTCAGAGGCACAGCCCTGACACCCAGACAGAGCACCAAGACCCTGTCAGCCACACGGCTCTTCTCTAAACCCCAGCTGCTACTGGGACCAGGGGTTTAGAGAAGGGGCTCCTGAGGAAGGGGTGCCTCCCAGTAGGCTGCTTCTGGAAGTGCTGAAAGAAGGTGGAGGCTGCAACCAGCTGCGGCCGCCAGGGCAATGTGCCCTAGTATCTGGGACAGGAAAACAATGCGTTCTTCTTTGAATTATTTCATTTGACCAGGAAAGCATAAGTGCCACTCAGTAAATGTTTCATAAGTGCCTCCTATCTCATATTTCCCACCACCCACCCCCACAAATACAAACTCTAAACAAAAACTAAATGAAAAGGGAATTTAAAACACTTTAAAATGGGGGAATCTTTATTTAAGGTATTTCATATACTAGCATGTGGTAATAAGTGTGACACTGGTTTTGTTAATTTAAGGTAAATTGATAAATAATTTTTTTATTTAATAGAGTTAGTTAACAAAATCAGTTTTTATTTTATTATTTCTTAAATTAATTTTAATAAAGTTGATTTTCACATTCCAAGATTTGTTCCTGGGAGTTTGACAGCCTTGTTCTTAGGAACTTAATAAATTTCATGTCTTATCACCACATTTATTGCCTGATTTTATTTAAGCTTCTCTGGACTTATTATAGAATGAATTTATTTTTCATGTTTGGTTTATGTTTTTCGCATCACATCACCTCATAATAATCTGTGATAGAATTCCTAGCAACACACTGTCAGAGACACATGGTTTTTTTGAGTGAATTTCTGCCAGCAGCATTGTGTGACTTGTGCTAAAAATTCATTGATAATCCATCTATGCTTTGGACAGAAGCTATTTGTGAATAGTGCCAGAGACTAAAATCACCTATTCATGTTTTCAGCATCAAATGATGGAATTCATGAAACCTTATCTTTTTTCAGAGTAGATTTTATCACTTGACCAATTCAAACTTTCCTTACAGATTTTCCTTGCAGGGCAAGGATGCCCATGTTACAAGGACTATTGTAAGTGTGCTAAGTATGGATGCTGAAGATTCAGTAAATAAGTCTGCTAATCTACCTTGAAGAAACAGTCCAAATTCTCAACTGAAAAAAAAAAGTATCTATGTGGACCCAATGCACTAAAGAAATCTCTATTTCTGCCAATATCTAAAGTAATTTTCTTCAACATTGCAGAGAGCTGGTAAACAATGTGCTCTCTTCTGCACACCCTCTCCCACCTGTATCCTCATGCTTGAATTCTTGCCGCAGAGGAGGGGCTTTCTCAGAATCAGAACGTGCACTTGGTTCCATTCTTTGTTGTTTACTCTGCCCACTGTGTCCTGAAAGAGTTCCCAGAAAACTAAGAGGCCAAGACTAAAGGAATTCAGAAAAAAGAGCCCCAAGGAGCTGGCAAGGAGTATACATGATGTCTGTACCCAACTTCTGAATGAAATTGAGAAAACATCAGTGACTGCCTGGGGGCTTCTGTATCATTGGAACTCTTAGAGTCCACAAATTTAGTCCAATACTTGGACTACTCCCGCAGAAAGTGAGTGGAAGATAAGTGAAGGGAGATTTACAACCTTGTGACAAATGATTTGGAGGAGAGTGAGAGGATAGTAGGGGAGGTAGAGAGAGAACTACAACATCATGCCCTCCTCCTCCTCGGGGCACAAGATTGACAAGCCCTGGAGAAGCAGATGTGTGAATATGAGGAACAGCAGCTCTATACATATTTCTTCATTTACAGTGCTGAAGCACACAGATTATTTGCAAAAAAAACGAGTCCAGTACCAAGTTTAACCTGTCTTTGGAGAGGAACAATTGAGATTTTTTTAACTTCTTTTTTGTTTGAGAAGGAAATCTTTCAATCAAATATTCTTATGCTACAGATCAAGTTTACTGCTATCTCAAGGAAATGGGTAACAGCTGAATTTACTTACTGCAAGGTATAAACCAAGCTGAGAACCATAAATAGATGACTAAATTTAGGGGCCCTGAGGGAATAATTTTTTGTTAATAAAAAAATCAAACAAGATTGTTCATAACCTTGTTTGTGGAAATATAAGACACAACTAATTTTATAATATAATTCGGAGAAATTTTATGGAAAAGTTTAAGGTGGCTTTCTCTGAAGCAATCCACTGAATGAACCAATGAAAATAATTGTGCAAACATGGGACTTATAACTAGCTTTTAAATTATGTTGGAATAAATAAGGAGTGCTATTTTAATCATCAATACACTCAGAAGGATAAGTGGTCCTCCTCATGCAGACCACACACACCAGAATTAAGTAATAAAATTGCCAGTGCATCATTAATACTACATGGGGGTCATTTGTCCTCTGATGTCCAGTCTGTTGTCCTGAGAGTAGGGAGGGTCACTTGGCTCTCTCAGTGTCCTGACCCTGACCATAAAACCATCCAGTTCCCTTTGCCCTGGTTCCTGGCTTAAACTTGCCCACTACAAACCTTGATTTGCTTTCTAAGCAATTGTTTATTGAATTATTCTAATCTCCTTCCATGATACATTTTAAAAAATAATTCTTAGGTAGAATTCATCATATTGTATTTAGTCACTTCCTTTTTAAAGTATTGTTATTGTAGAACATATCACATATATAAAAAATCATACAGATTTATAGGTATAATGAATAATTTTTTAAAAGCATGTACCCACCGTAAAGGCTAGATACCCCTTGAACACATCCCCCTCTCATCCCGATCAACCCCAGAAATAACCATCATCCTGCATTTTAAATTAATCATTCCCTTGTGTTCCTTTATAGTTTTATCACTTCTGTGTATATTCCTAATCATCTATTCTTCATACTTTATACTTTATGTATTCTACAGTGACTGCTTCTTTCCCTAATGATGTATTTCTGAGATTTCTCCATGTTGACTCAAGTAACTGAAGTTAGCTCAGTTCCATTGCTGTGTTTCTTCTATGATACAAATATAAGTTATTTATTCAGGTTATCAGGGATTTGGTTTATTTCCAGGTTTTTGGTTAACAAACAATGCTATTGTGGACATTATTTCCACATCCCTGATATACATGTGCAAGAGTTCTCCTAAGGAATATATCTAGGAATTGAATTGCTGGTTCAGAATATTCAAATTTACTAGGCAATGCCAAACTTTTCTAAGATAATCCTATTAGTTTACACTCTCACCAGCAATGGGTAAGCATCTCTGTTTTATATCTGTGCAAACACCTGATATTATCTGGCCTTTTAATTTTGCCAACTTGGTATATATGAAATGATTTTAATTTGCATTTCTATGACTAATGAGGTAAGGCATCTTCATATTTATACAGGACAGAATAGAGAGCCCAGGAAACACACACACAGACATTCAGAAACCTGATTTATGACAGAATGGGTATTGCAAATCAGTGAAGCAAAGAAAGGCTGCAACAATTGATTCTTCTTGCGAGATAAACAAATAAATAAAAGTGGGTTCCAACCTTACGTTATGAACAAAATCTCAGTTTCAAGTGGATTAAAAATGTAAATATAAGGAAAAACTATAAAAATTTTAAAGGTAATTTAGGAGAATATCTTTATCATTACAGTCTTAAAGAAATTCTTTAACAAGACACCAGAAGCACAAGTATTATCAGAAAAATATTGGTAAATTCAACTACATTAAAACCAATTATCTCCTTAACTCATGAATCTGCATTAGCCACTACATCATAAATCTACTTTGATATGTGTGTGAGTTTGTTTCTGGCATCTCCCCTCAGTTCTATTTGTCTCCTTGGCTCTCCATGCACCAATATCATACTGTCTTAATTACAATAGTTTTATCATGGTTTCTGATAAGGAAGGTCCCACGGTCCGTCTTTTTCTTTAGGAGTGGTTGTTCATGGCCCTTTTGTCTTCCATATTAAAATGTTAAAATCAACTTGTCATATTTCCACCAAAAGAACCCTGTTGAAACGTTTATTGGAATTGCTTTGAATCTGAAGATCAGTTTGGAGAAAGATGAAATCTTTATCATGTTGAGTTTCTATCCAAGAACATGATCTATTAATCCATTTATTTCAGTCTTATTTTATGCCTTTAACACTAGTTTACAGTTTTTAACTTAAAAGTCCTAGGTCTCTTAAATTTGTTGTTACTTTTATTAAAAAGTAATTTTTTTTCATTTATATTTTCTAGCTGACTGGGGTGTTGTAGAGAAATTCATGTAACTTTCTATGTTGATTTTGTTTTAAGCAATTTTTCTAAACTCTTATTCATTCTAATATAGAATCTTTTAGATTTTCTAGATTTCATTCATTTATATAATAAATATTAAATGCCTTCTCTGTTCCAGGCACCATTCAAGGGGAATTTAGTAATGAATAAAAAATAAAAAAAAAACAACAGCTTAAATGGAGTTTATATTCTCTTAGGGAGAGACAGACAATAAATAATAGACAATAAACGGCTGTTAGATGGCAAGAAATGCTTTGGAGAAAATAAAGAAAGGAAGGGAGAAGGGGAATGCTAGAAGGAAGAGGAAGGGAGAAGGTGGTTTAATTTTTAAATAGGGTGGTCAGAGAAGGTCACCCTGAGAAACAGACATTTTTTGCAAGAATCTGAAGGATTTACACAGAGAACCTTAGGCAGAGGGAACAGCAAGTGCACAGGTTCTGAACTATGAGCGTGACTGGCTTCTTACAGGGACAACAAGAGGGCAGTAAGCCTTGGCAGAACACAAATAATAAGGTCAGAAGTAGGACCCAGGACTAGAAAGTCAGGGCCTCGCAGACTATCATACTGGCACTTCATCCTTTCTAGGCTGGATATTTGTCAATTTTTTCTTATCATTCTGCATTGACTGGGATAACCAGTAGAATGTTGAAGAAGGATAGTGATAAAAGACATCCTTGCTTTATTCTTAATCTAAAAGGGAATGGTTTCAATATGTCACCATTAATTATGGTGTTGGCTGAGGTGTTTCTGGAGACCTTTTATCTGTCTAAAGAAAGTTTTATTCCCATTCCTGTTTTACTAAGAACTTTTTTTTTAATGTTGACTGGGAATTGAATCTTATCAAACATGTTTTTTGCATATGATGATATGATCATCTATGAAAGCATAAATTAAATTAATTAATTTTCTAATATTAAACTAACTTTGTATTCTTTGGTGAATGAACATGTTGACTTTTGAACATGTTTATGTCATTTTTGTAAATAATCAGAACTTTGACTTATTTTTCAAGTATTTTTTGACTTCTCATTTATTAGTAGTAATTTCTTTCTGTTTTTAAAGTTTATTTAGTTCATTCTTTTATTGTTTTTAATTTTCTGAATTAGCTATGTCACTTATTTGTTCATTTTCATTTATTCTTGTTTATCGACATAATTATTAGGACCGTGAATTTTTTCTAAAACACTTTAGAATTATCCCATAGCTTCAGATGTTTATAGTCTTAGTAATAATATTTTAGAGAAATTCTTTAATGTGGGTTTTGATTTCCTTTTTTATCTGAGGTTTATATGAACTTTCAGACCATATTGTCTTAACATTTTGTTGTTGTTTTGTGATTAATTTCTTGTTTTATTATAATCTGATTGGAGAACGTTCTCTGTACTCTTTCTGTCTTTGGAAATTAATTATGATTTTCTTTGTAGCAAAATTAATGGCCAATTTCTGAAATTGTTTTATAGTTAGGTTTTTCATATCTTTTTTTTTTTTTTTTTTGGTGAATTGATTGGTCATGTGCTATAAGAGACTGTTACAGTTGTGTTTCCATCTATTTCTCCTTGTACGTCTGGTAGTTTTTAACTTATGCTTTATGGGAAGCTATGTTAGTTGATGCATACTTATTCTTCATCATGGATCATAATGTTTATCACTGTAAAATTCCCTCTGTTGCCTCATTTAATTCACTTGACTCTAAGTTCAGATTTGACTGATATAAATATGACAATCCTTGCTTTCTTTTTGTTTGCATTTGCCTAGGTTGACTTTGTTCTTCCTTTTATTGTCAGCCTTTCTGAATGACTTTGTCTCTCTCTTCTTAAAGCAATGGATTTGCTTAATATATGTAACAGATATTTGAGAAGAAATAAACCACAAACAAGTATGTTTTAGCTATTCAAAGGGCAGCCTGAATTCTTGAGAAAATTTTCTAGTTTGAATTTCTTCCTTGTAAGGAATAAAGTAAAATGGCCCAGAGCCACCAAAAGCATATTTCCTGTGCCCCAGGGGGACAGAGAAGCAAAAGGTCATACGATTTTCCCACAAAGAAATATGGAGGAAACTCACTTCATGATTGCGTATTTCTTTCTTTTTGAGAAAAATTAATCATTCTATTTCTTTTCAATTACTTCAAAGTAGAAAATGAATCATTGGACCAATTTTTACTAGTAGTAATATACCAGCTCTCTGAGTTAAGCTTGGCTTCTATGGTCTCTCCTTGTTTAAAAATATTTTTGATGATGACAAACCAAATTCTTATAGGTCTGTTGAAATTGTTATTTAATTACTATTCTGTACCTGTTTCTGTCCTTCAGTCAGTATTTTTCTTTAAAAAATCATCATTGCCATCATCATAATCATATTCTCTGAGGGTCCTTTATACATTTAAAAATATGTATTGAGCTGTGAGCTATCAGATGTATATAAATTAATGATCTCATTTAATCCTCACAAATTTGTGAAAGGTGTTATCAAACCAACCTTATAAGTGAGGCTAGTGAGGCTTAGAGATCTGAAGACTGTTACAGACCATAGTTTCATGCAGTTCATAAATGACAGAGCCATGATTTGAACACAGGTCTGTCCAACTCCAAATCCTTTCCTTTTTTAATACACTTGGTGTCCTCCCTATAAACACAGAGAGAAATTATATAGAAATATTGGTAGAAAATAGCAACACTCCAGGCTGCAATTTGAGTTTTATAATCTTCTGTGATGATATTTGAGCTATTCCTTTCTTAAAAGTAAAAAAGGCCTATATGAGCAAAACAGTACTTGGAGAGACCATGAGCATCCATTTTTCTAACTACTCTAATTTCTCTCTTTGAATCTAAAAGGACCAATGGATATCTGTAACACTTGGCCCAAATTACCTTTTCCCCTAACAGAAGAGCTTTCCTGTAATCATGTTTTAATGGCGTAACTTTTGCCTTTCTCAAAAGTCTTACAGCAAGAGCCATATAACACATATTTCTACATCTGTGGAAAGACACCAAACAATCAATCACATTAAAGTGGATGTGTATGGGCCATAGAAGAGTGGGACTAAGACTCAAGAATAAGCCTGAGCAAGAAGATAGTAAAAAATATAAACTAAAACAGAACATGCAAATACTGATGGAAAACAAACAAAAACAATGAGCACATTGCCCCATTGCCGAATACTCAGAATACTCAGCACCCAAAGCTGACTCAAGACTTATGAAACACACAAGCACACACATACACACACACAGACATACAGTCTCCCTTGAGGATTATTTTGGTAATGTAACATTTGCCATCTTCCCTATTTACCTTAACAACCAAAAACCTCAAAGTCAAATTTGAATTCAAGTCATGGCAATTATTTTAACTCTCCCAGTAAGCATATTTTATATATACTCTTTGTCTTGAAACACATTTTCTATTTAAGTTTTTAATAGTTATTTCTATGTCTTTAGGTACAAGGAATGACAACTCTTTATGAAAATGAGTTATAAATACATAAGTTAATTCCATATTTCTACTACAACAAATTTATCAGGTGATATGTTTCCCCCTTTAATAGATAAGAGATCAAAATTTCTGATGCTAGGAAATTCAATATACTGTCTTAGTTCATTCAGGCTGCTATACCAAAATACTATTAAACTGGTGGCTTAAAAACAATGAACATTTACTTCTCACAGTCCTTGAGGTTGGGAAGTCCAAGCTCATGACACATGCAGATTTGGTGTCCAGTGAGAACACCCTTCCACGTAGACCAATATCTTCTCACTGTGTTCTCCCATGGCAGAAGGGGCAAGAGGGCTTTCTTGGGTCTCTTTTATGAGGACACTAATCCCATCCACGAGGGCTCTGTCCTCATGACTTAATTAACTTCCAAATGTAATTAATCACCTAATACCATCACCGTGGAGGGTTAGGGTTTCAACATATGGATTTGTGGAGGATGGGGGGACACAAATATTCAGACCATAGAACTTTCCTTTCAGCAAAGATCTTGCTCAGTTCAATCAAGAATGACAGGCACCAAAGGCGGTCATCAGGTTGTCAGAGGAAGCCGCTTTCAGTTTTCTTGCTTCGACATATACGACAGAGAGAGGTAAAAATTATGTCAAAGTATCTTGTGGATTTCACAATCTCTATCACATAAGTACCACCCTTAATAGTATTTTACACATTGCATTAACTCTGACCCATCAGATCTTACAAAATAAGTAAATGAATTTACGTTACCAAATAATTAAAGTGTGCCGTAGACTCTTTGATGTTTTTGCTGCCTAAGAAAGCATGTTTCACTATACTCTGCTCAAAATATAAAATGTGTATTGATGGCTCTCTTCCAACAGGACTAGAGCATGCCATTGGCTACCTTTGGTGGAGTTTTTCTATGTCTCATTTCAAATGATATTTACCAAATGATATTTCAGACATGTAATATTGGCCATGGTTCACAGCTGGAGGCCATTGATCGATGTATCATGTAATCAGTGTGGGCTAGCATAACAAAATACCCTAGACTGGGTGGCTTAAAACAACAGAAATTATTTCCTCACAGTTGGGGAGGTTGAAAATCTGAGATCAGGGTGCCAGCATG
Source organism: Balaenoptera ricei (assembly GCF_028023285.1). Classification (NCBI taxonomy): domain Eukaryota; kingdom Metazoa; phylum Chordata; class Mammalia; order Artiodactyla; family Balaenopteridae; genus Balaenoptera; species Balaenoptera ricei. The sequence continues at coordinate 58,019,954 of NC_082655.1, forward strand.
GTTGGGTTCTGGTGAGAACTCTCCTCCTGGCTTGTAGATGGCTACCTTCTCATTGCATCCTCACATGGCAGAGACAGAGAGAGAGAAAAAGAGAGAGAGGGAAGGAGGCTCTGGTGTCTCTTCTTATAAGGTTGTCAATCATATCGTGAGGGTCCCACCCTCCTAACCTTATCTAAACTTAATTACCTCCCAAAGGCCCCATCTCCAAATATCATCACACTGGGAGTTAGAATTTCAGCATATGAATGGGGGGGCACAATTAGGTCCATAGCAATTGATTAATAGGAATTATTAGCATTCTTTCCCTTCCTCTGCCTGGTGCAATTCCTCAGTTCTGGGTAGTAATCCTCCCTTTTAAGGTCATCCATATTTGGCATCCATATTTGCTTTGTACTTTGTTATGAAATATAAATATCTTGCTTCCCTATAATTGTTATCTTTCTATTATCCATTATCTTTTTCCTGTAAATAGCAGCCTGATTTTCCCTTGGAAAACTCATTTATCCATTTACAGAGAATGTGGTATGGGTTGGCCTGACCTGACTTTGGCTCCAGAGTTAAATACTTAACCTAGGTATAAACCAGTCAGCATATTCCATCCCACGTCTCATACTGATTAAATTAGAGTTAGGCAGGAAATAAATTCAGAGCAATTAAATCATGCCAATTTTTATCAGAAAACCTACAGAAGAATAGCTCTTTTGGGTTGGTGTTGCTGAGAGAATATGGTCCACAGATGGACCGCTGGCAACTATCTTGTCCCCTTGATGGAAGCCAGTGAGTAAGAATGGAGCTAGGATAAAGGATTGAAGAGCTGAACAGGAGACATACATTCTCAATGATATCATTTAAACCCCTGGATGCAGCAGTGTCCCGAAGTTTACCATTGGACTTCTCACTTAGAAAAGCCAATTATTTTAGCGTGAGTTCACCCAGCAGTAGTCCCGAAGATAAGGATGATAGTGCAAGTAGTTTGTGTAGGGATTGAGCCCAGAAAATACTGGCAGGAGAGTAGTTTAGTGAGACAGGGAAGAGAAAAAAGCCAATTAAGGGTACATTATCAAACAAGCTGTCAGGCTGGGCAGCAGGAAGCAACTCCTACTGGGGAACTCCAATATAGAACACATGCTTCAGTTATCCTGCCTGAGAGGCAAGGGAGCTGGGGTGTATATCCACCAACACCTGTCGCTGGTTGATGAATGCTCCTAATTATTAATTCTAGAGCACTTCCAGCCTCCCCCACTCAAGGCCAAAAGAGCCTGCAGGTAAAGAGTCACAGGTGCTGGAAATCAGCAGTCGGGCCAGTGAGAACGGAAGTGTTAGGTGCAGAAGGGATGTCCACCAGAGCTGAACAATCAATTTCTTACATTCCTTAAGTCCACTTAAATTGGGTTTCTGCCACTAAAACTGAAGAGCTCTAATTAAAACCATACACCAGCTAGATTTAAGTTCCCCAAGGTCAAGGATTCTGTCTCTGGTTCTTTCCTTAATTCTTTACCTATAAAGTACACAGTAAAACTTCCATGGTTGATTTTTAAGAACACATTTTATCTGTTAATTCCAGCAATTTTTTTAAAGAAGCAAGAAGATTACACATAAGCAGAGCTATGGTTTACCAAAAATATAAACAATTTTCCTCCTGGGACCTCGAAATTTATGGGAAAGAGCAAAATGTTTATTCAGAAAGCTGATAAAAAGAATTTGTTCATAAAAGCATCTGTACAGATTTGTCTTGGGGTCAATACGAAATCTGTTCAACCCACTACTACATCTGCAACTAAAACCACATTGATTTCAATAAAATAGAATAGCAGTTTATCTGCAGAAAGGATAATGAAATTCATTGTTTAAAAGTCAAGAAAAAAATCAGAGAGTATCTTTTTTTCAATTTCTTTATTGTGCTAAAATACGCTCAACACAAAATTTGCCATCTTAACCGTTTTTAAGCGTACACTTCAGTGGCATTAAATACATCCAAACTGTTGTCCAACCATCACCACCAGAACACTTACCAGCTCGCAAAACTGAAACTCTATACCCATTAGATAAGAACTCCCCATTCCTCTCTCTTTCCAGTCCCTGGAAACCATAATTCTACTTTCTATCCCTGATTCTGACTACCGTAAGTACCTCATATAAATGAAATTATATAGTGTTTGTATTTTTCTGATTAGCTTATTTCACTTAGCATAATGTCCTCAAGATTCATCCATATTTGTAGCATATATCAAAATTTCCTTCATTTTTAAGGCTGAATAATGTTCCATTGTATATACAGTAAGTCCCCTACATACGAACATTCAAGTTTTGAACTTTAAAAGATGCAGAAGTGTGTTTGAATGTCCAATCATGTAAGTTAGTTCACGTGTCTGGCATACATTGTCATGTGCGTGCATCTTCTACAGGTGGTTGTGCTTTTGTGTACTTTACTTACAGTACGTATGGAGTACAGTAGTACAGTATCTTTATTTCAAGCCCAGGATGTGAATGAGTGAAATTACAGCTAGCCCTCTATCTCGTATTGTTGACGCTCTTCTCCCTCCTCCAGTCAATAACTCTTCTCACCTGTTCACTTGATGTCAGTCCCTGTTTGCAAGCCCTTGTACTGTACTACTGTACTTTTCAAGGTACTGTACTGTAAGATTAAAAATGCTTTCTTTATTTTTTGTGTTTGTTTTTTATGTATTATTTGTGTGAAAAGTATTATAAATCTATTACAGTACAGTACTATATAGCTGACTGTGTTAGTTGGGTACCTAGGCTAACTTTGTTGGACTTATGAACAAATTGGACTTGTGAACACACTCTCAGAATGGAACTTGTTTGTAAGGGGACTTACTGTACCTCTCTTTTGGTTACTATTTGCATAGAATATATTTTTTACGTTCTTTCATTTTTAACCAATTTGTGTCCTTAAATCTAAAGTGAGTCTCTTGTAAACAGCGTATAGTTGAATCACCATTCCAAAAAAAATCCATTCTGCCAATCTCTGATTTTTAATTGGAGAGTTTAATTCACTTACATTTAAAGATATGAAGGGACTTTATTTTGCTGTTTTTTTCTATTTGCTTTATAGCTTTTCCCCCTCATATCCTGCATCACTGTCTTCTTTAGTGTTGATTTTTTTATAGTGAAACATTTTAATTCCCTTCACATTTCCTTCTGTGTACATTCTGTAGTTTTCTTTGTGGTTACCATGGGGATTACATTTAACATCCTAAAGTTATAACACTCTAATTTGAATTTATACTACCATAACTTCAATACCATACAAAAACTCTGCTCCTTTTAGCTCCATCCCCAGCCCTACAGTTGTTGATGTCACAAAATTACATCTTTATATAGTGTGTCCAAAAACATAAACTAATTGCTTTTTAATGCATGAGTCTGTTAAATTATGTAAGAAGCAAAATGTGGAGTTACAAACCAAAGTTACAATGATACCAGATTCCATAACTGCCCATGTGTTTACTTTTACTTCAATCTTTATTTCTTTATACAAGTTCAAGTTACAGTTCAGCATCCTTTCATTTCACACTGTAGGACTCCCTTGAGCATTTCTTGCAGTTCAGATCTAGTGGTAACCAACTCCTTGGCTTTTGCTTATCTAGGAAGGTCTTGACTGCTCTCTCATTTTCAAAGCACAGTTTTGCCAGATATATGATTCTTGTTGGCTTTTTTTGGTCCCTTTTAGCACTATAAATATATCAGTCCATTGTCTTTTGGTTTCCAAAGTTTCCAATGAGAAATCTGCTGATTATCTTATCAAGGATCTCTTGTATGTGAAGAGTCACTTCTCTCTCGCTGCTTTTAAGTTTCTCTATTTGTCTGGTTTTGACACTTTGGTTATAATGTGTTTTGCTGTAGGTCTCTTTGAGTTCATCTTACTTGGAGTTTGTTGAGATTCTCAGATGTTCATATTAATGTATTGTATCAAGTTTAAGAAATTTTAGCCATTATTTCTTCAAATATTCTCTCTGCCTCTTTCACTCTCTTTTCTTTCTGGGACTCCCAAATGCATATGTTGGTCTATCTGATGGTGTTCTATAGCCTCTGTTCACTTTTCTTTGATCATTTTCTTTCAATTCTTCAGACTTGATAATTTCTGTTGTCCTGTCTTCAAGTTTGCTGACTCTTTAATAGCCTGCTCAAATTTGTCTATGAATTCCTCTAATGAATTTTTTTCATTTCAGTTATTGTACTTTTCAGCTACAGAATTTCTTTTGGGATTCTTCTTAGGTTTTTTGTCTCTTTATTGATATTTCCCTTTTGTTATACATCATTTTTCTTTATGTCCTCCATGTCTTCCTTTAGTTCTTTTAGCATCTTTCAGACAGTTCTTTATCTAGTAAATCTCCCATCAGGTCTTTCTCAAGGACAGTTTCTGTTGCTTTATTTTTTCCTTTGAATGAGACATACTTTCTTGTTTCTTTGTATGCTTTGTGATTTTTTGTTGAAAATGAAACATTTGAATCTAATAATCTGGTAATTCTGGAGATCAAATTTTCCCCCTTCCCTCAAGATCTGTTGTTTGTTGTTGTTGTTTTATTTTGGTTGCTGTAGTGTGTCTCTGTGCCAAGGATTAGCCTGAGGTGTAAACTTAAGGTCTTTTCATGTCTTTTCTGAGCCTATGCCTTTCCCAGGGCATGGGCGGTGACTTTCTAATTTCCTCTGTATATGCAGCTGCTTTTGAATGTCTTTAACATCTGGATCCTAATGGAGGAAAAGAGAAAAATGGAAGTGGGGAGGGAAGGTGTTGGCCCCTTAAATCCCCTAGAAGTCAATTCAGCCTGAGGGGAAGGGTCTTGAAACAATGGGAGGAGATGCAACAACACTGTTGCCTGCTTCTGTGACTCTACCTCTAAGATCAGAAGCAGCAATCAGTGATCAGATCACTGATCTTCCGTATTTGAAGGAGAGGGTCTTATTTCCCACTCTGGCTCCCCAAAACTACACGCAAGCTGCTTCAGGAACACATGTACAGCTGCCTGCCACACCTGGGAGTTGGGGGATGGGTGACTGCTGCCAAGCTAAGCCTTCAATAGACTGCAGAGTTCCCCAATAGTTACATCTGACATATTCTGCCAGTGCTATTGTTGTCTGGTTGGGGACATGGATTCCTGATGCTTCTTACTTCATCATCTTCCCAGAATCCTCCCCCAGAAGGTATCTTTTAATTCAAAGTAATAGATGAGTATAATTAGAGCTAATACTGGACATCACAAGTAAAATGTAAACATACAATTATATTATTTCAAGCATTCATTCCCAAGCATGCACAAACTCTCAGTCAGCAGTTTTCTCCAATGAGTCAGAAGTGGTTATGGGTCTATCCAACTTAGACACAACTGACTAGCTTTATCTAGGTTTTTGTTTTGTTTTGTTTTGTTTTTTAACAGTTGGAGATCAGCAGTTAACTGAGTTATATAATTTTAATTTTCAACATTAGGGTAATGCAATAGGAGCTACAGTAGTGGAGATTTTAATAAAATAAACAGTGTAGTTGTGGTCTCTTCAGTACTGTGGGGTTCATCAAGTAAAACTGGCATGTGCACGTTTCCCCATATTCAGCAAGGGACTCGAAGCTGTGGGAAGGTATGCATTGTTTAATGTCATAAAGGACTGCTTTCTCCAGAAAAACAGTTGAAAACCCTACAGTTGGAACTCCCTTCTCTGTGAGAAATGAGATTAATGGCAGAAGGCTAATAGATGAATATGCGTAATCAGAGACCAGCTCAGGTGCTGATCTTAGCCATATATCCTAGAGTCAAGCACAGAGATATTGCCTTCTTTTCCAAATGCTCACAGAATGTGTTCTCACCTCTGATAACTCAGCTTTTTATACAATTGGCTCTCATTAGGAAGACAGCCTTCAGCAGTCCATTAATTTATTTATGGCTTCTAATTATTATAAATTAAGAACACTGAGGTTTGATATATAAATACAAGGGGTTCCCAATTTATTATCCATCTGGATTCCCAGCACTTAAAAAAAAAATAATCAGTTGTTAAAACTGCTTTTCCTATGGGTGTAATGTGATACATGCAGGTTAGATTACAGACAGCCCTAAAAGGCTTATCAACCATTATGTTACTATCCCAGCTGTAGAATTCAACCCAGTCACCTAACACTATTTCCTTGAGAAAATATGACAAGAAGGCCAAACTTCAGATACTACAGAACCAATTCCCAATGCACAAGGGGCCCAAAGATCCATTTTCTATGACTTGGTGCAGGAGTCTGAGGTGGTTGGGAGCTTTGGGGAAAGTGAGAATTAGGGTCAAATTCTTGAGTGGGGCATAGAGTTAAATAGGAGCTGGTACTTGGATAGAGAATAAGAGCTAAAGAGACTTAGGGCCCGAGTCATACGACAATCTCAGGTAATTTTTAAATACTGAGGCCTATTCCCTAATTTCCTCCTTTCTTTTATTCTACAACCTCTACTTACTGGGACTTGGCAGAAAGCCTTGCTGTTACCCAAAACACAGGCACTTTAAGACAAGAAGGAAGAAAGGAAGTACTTCAGGCAAGAGCTAAGTGGAAATTTTTGTGCCACTCACAGTTAAAAAAAACAGACGAAAGTTGGTATAACACTTTAGAAACTGGCAGTATCTATCAAAGCTGAACATGCACTTTATTATGACTTAGTAATTCCATTTCTAGGTATATACCCAACAGAAACACATACATGTAGTCACCCAAAGAATGTACTAGAATGTTCATGAAAGCTCTATTAAAAATACAGATTATAAAGTGCCCAAAGGAAACGTCTGGTTCTGGAGGAGCAGAGTGGGAGTGAGGGGTGCTAATAAAGGTTAAGGGAGGTTAATAAGAAAAAAAAAAACCTGCCCAAGTGCCCCTTATATCCCTAAATGGATATAAAAATTGAGATATATTCATATGAGAGAGTACTCTACAGCAACAAGTACAAACATGCAACAAAATGGATGTAGCTCACAAAAATAATGCTGAGTGAAAGAAGCCAAGCACAAAAGATGATACACTGTATGATACCATTTACATTAAATGTCAAAGCAACTAAAACTAATGGATATTATTAGAATCTGGGATAGTGGTCCTGTTGGGAATTGTAATGCTGGAAAGGGACATACTGATAATGTCTCTTGGTGTGGTTACATGAGTAGCTCAGTGTGGAAATATTCCTCTCACTGTATCCTTATTAAATGTGCACTTTTCTGTATATACTTCAATAAAAAGTGTGTGTGTGTATGTCTTGTTTTGTATTGTTTTTACAGCATACAAACCACAATTATTGTCAGTCTAACAACTCACCTCCAGGAAAATGAACCTCTTCTTGCCTCTGAGTGACTAACACTGCCTCTTGATGTGACTTTTCTGCATCAGCTCTGACAACAGTTAAGAATGTTGGTATACAAGAAGGAATAGAAAACTGATACTGTTTTAAATAATCTGTAATTTCAATTTTTTTCCTGAAATACATTATATTGTATATTTGAGATAATTCTAGTACAAAGTATAATAAAACCAGATGTATAATAAACAGTTTAAATCATTAGTAAGTGTACAAGTGGAAAAGAAACATTTACTGGACAAAGTAATGTTACCCTAATGACTACTTGCTTGTGCGTTGCTGATAATTTGCTTCATTACCTTTCTGTTGCTGATAATTTGCTTCATTACCTTGCTGTTTGATACATAGTGTGAATTTCTCTGTCACTGTAAAGACTGTAATGACAAATTTTCATCTTACTGCACAATCAAAACGGTATTGATAGGAATGAACTCCAGAGGCTGGGCCTGAGCAGAGAGGCGGTCATTCAGGCTTACTACTCAGTTGTATGACCTGAACCTCTCAACTTTTACCCTACCTGTTAAATATATGCTGTGTCATTAAATGCTTTCAAATCTAAAAAAAAAAAAAAAAGTCTCCCTGGTTTTCAGTCTGATCATTCAGGCAAATATTCAGAGTCAGTTGCCTTGACACTTGCCTCCTGAACAATTCCCACGGCTCCCCTTTCCTCCTCAACTGTGGTGCCATATGTGGATGGATATCTTGCCCCAGGGGTGGTAGGGACACCTGTCAGCTCAAGTACAGATTAACCCACTAAGGCACACGCATCCTCCATCCCCCGTCTTCTGCTCTGAATCTGCACATTTAGTGCTGACACCTGCCTGCACAGCCTCTCGGGAGCTGCTTGCATCCAGCTCCGTGTGGGGCTGGTGTGCACCCACAGTGCCTGGCTGCTATCCCAGGCCCCTGCAGATGAGATCAGTGCCTCGTAAACTCACCCTGTCCTTGCAGCGAACACGATAAAGCAAAACAAATTACAAATTCTGTATCCAATCACATGGTGCCCACAGCTCAGCATTCAGCATTTATAAATGTGCTGATCTGTTATCGGATACTAATCTGGTTCTTTTCTGTGTACAGAGAAATATCACAATAAATTCAATGAGCTCTCATGAGAACTGCCCAAATCAAAAAGCTTTTTGTTTCTATTTAGACTGCACAATACCCTGTTTGATAAACTAGCTGTGCTAAGCAGTGGCTGAACAACTGAAGTTAGACTCGTGGAAGCCTGGATTGGGCTTATAATGAATATGAAATAGGATATCGCTTAATTCCTAGAGAGTTCTGACTCCCCCCCACTCAAGAGATAATGTTTTCCCGGGGAAAAAACAAAGGAATGTGTCATCTATCCCACCTTTGCTGCCTATCATGTATGTAAAGAACCAGGAATGCACCCCAGCTAGAAGAGACGGTGCTGAGGATTTTGAAATAATTAAAACTGAGTAAACTGAGTCACTTTAGGCAAATGAAAGTTGGTCTATAAATGTCTCCACTGAACTCCGTCCAGTTCCAGAAGTTCCCTTCCTCTAGCACTTATGTAGGTGTCAGATCTTGCCAGAAAACTGGTTTACAAAATGGATAAGGGAAAGGGGTGGACAACCCAGAATTAGAATGTAGGAGATCACTTATGTTTCACTTAAATTTAGACTTCACTTTGTTTTTATTATCTTTCTTTAAAAGTTTAATCGCACTTGGAATTTTACTTCAACAAACACAGTTAATATAAATATGTGTATCATAAACCACATATACTCACATAGACATAAAGAGAGAGAAAGACTCTAAAATTGGGAGCTTTATTTGGATGTCAGTTACTACTCACACAGGGAGTTGCCAATAGTGAACCAGCTAAAGATAACCAGATCCCTGCCCAAACCTGTCAGCTCCAATGTTTCTCATTCCATCATTATGTTCCGTTACATACTGAGGACTTCTTAGCCTGCCCTCATTATAATTTAAATAACCTTAGCTCCACATTAAGCCAGCAAGGTGAATGCTTTAGTTTTCTACAGAAAATAGGACAGAAAATGTGTTCCTTTGGCTACTGGGCAGAGGGTAGCAGGAGAGGACCCCAGAAGAAGGGGAAGGGGGGCTAATGACACATTTTGTTTCCTATGCAATTTTTTCCCCTGAGGATTAGCTGATAGGACTTATCTGGTTCTCAACCTCTTCACCCCTCACAGAAGTGCTTTTATTTGATGGATCCTGGTAGGTTCAACCTGACCTTGGTCTTGAACAGTTCTGATCTTGGAGAAGCAAGATTTCAGCACCTCTAGTCCAATTCTGCAAAGTCCTGCGTGATCTGCCCCCATTTTGGCCCTCCCCTTAGCTCTCTGATCTCATCTCCTACTATTGATAGTTTGCCACTTGATCGCTGCCTCAAACCACACAAGCCTCCCTACTTTCTAGAAAATTTCGGATCCTTTCTAGTCTCAGAGCCTCAGAGACTTTGCATTTGCTGTTTGCTCTGCTTCCTTCCTCTGGGCTACTCCTCCCCAAGATATTTGTGGGAATTGCTCCATCCATCTTTTTTTCTTTGTCTTTATCCAGTTGTAACCTTAGTGATATCTTCCCAGACCACCTTATTTAAAATCACAACCCCTTTCAATGGTTCCTACCCCCTTTCTTGCTTTATTTTTCTTTAAAACATGTAACCTCATGTAGAATGATATGTATTTTACTTTCCTTTTTTTTTCTTTATTTCTTGTCTCCTCTTACTATCTGCTATATGAGAACAGGAACCTTTGTCTCTTTTGGCTTTATTCCTGGTATCTAGTAGTGTGCCTGTTACAGAAAAAGCACTCAATAATCAATTGCTGAATGAATGCATGATTTAGTTATACAAGCCTGATGAATTGGCTTCTGCCTTATTGCTTAGGCCTAGATCTTGCTTTGGCAACTTCCCTTCACTATCAGCACCTGTTTCCTTAAGATTTGGGTCCTGACCCTGAACTCCTACCTAGGTTTGTCTTTCACTGTCTCCTAACCGAATTTTCCCTAATTCCAACGTCCTGAGTTTCTGAGCATTTCTATTCCTGAATTTCCCCATCATTGTAGTGTCCCTGTCCATAGGATCATTGATTACCTGGTTTTCATTTAGTCAAAAAATCATTTTTCAGTGTCATATATGGACTGAGAATTATGCATATCCCAGGGACAAAAAGATGACGAGGACAGAATCCTCAGATATCTGGGTGCTCTTACTGCCTTAATACCCTCTTTTGTCTTTCAGCTTAGATCTTTAGTTCTTCCTGAACAGTTCTGTTGATCTTTAAAGATGAGGTCTAGTTTCAGGTCCAAAGTCTTTGGGTGTGTCCCATCCCACTGTTAACTAACAAACCATACCTCCTAGAGTTTGAAATTGGAGGCCAGCCCTGTATAATGAATACTGCAAAAAAAACATAAGAACACCTGAGTACCCTGCTTTGTTGATTTTCTACTTACTGATTTTTTCCTTCAGTTATTTTCATAAATACTGACCACTTTAAAAAAAAAAATTAAATATATTTTACTTAGCAAACCACTCTTTCCTTCCTCTTCTCCTTCAGGACATTCTTCACTTAGCAACTTAGGCAATGCCAAGCTTGTTCAAACAGCCAAGGGTTTAGCTCTTATAAATCTGAAACTCCCCCTTTGGCTTAGAAGTGGACAAACTTGTACTTTCTTAGGCTCCCCAGTTTTGTTTGTACAAGTTACTGCCTGATGGTTTTGATATTCATCAGGTATTTTAACTACTGAAAGTCATTACTTTCTACAAAGAGCTTCACTTAGAGAAGCCTCATGAGATACACTCTACTTCATGAGAAACCAGTGGTTGCTCTGAAACACAAGGCCTAATCCAATGTGAAGGTCATGTAACAGCCCATCAGATAAGTGTCCAAACCCATTCTTTATCTGGTATCTGGTTATTGTTAATGCTACTAGTGTCTTGAGTTCACAAGCCCTCTACAACCCAGCACATTAATTGAATACAAATGTCATCAACTTCTCTTCGCTCTCTTTTCCTAGGAAAGAGGTTGAGAGGGGAAAGTATCCTGTGCTTTGACATCACCTGCAAGCTATATGAGTGCACTTATTGGTCCAATGGTTAATTTCTCAATCACAGTTTTCATTCATGTTCCAGTATCACCTTCCAAGCTCAGTTCACAGACCCAGAAGAAATGTGTCCAGGATTTTTTAATCTCTCAGCCCACAATCTGCCCATTACACATGAGCAAATTTTTTTTTTTTACAACCACATTATAACCAGGAATTAGGTTTCTTCTATTGCAGATCCAAGTTGAATGGACTGTATTATAAATAATTACTTTCCTTAGTCTGAGAAATGGAGTGGCCATAGTGAAGGCTAAGGAAAGGTAAACAAAGCAGAGGTGCCAACCCTCGGGGCAGAGTCCTGGCTGCTGACTTCTCAGTTCAGGCTAGATTGAGTTTGCATCCCCATGTATCCTAAGGTTTCAACACCCCCGCCCCAAATCCTCAAAACAGCAAGGTTATTTTATCATTGAATCTTAATACATATTCCCTAGAAAAGCTTTATTTTTTCTGGACCTCAGAGAACACTCAATTTCTATCATCTGAAAACAGTGAGAGAATGAATTTAATCATTTTAAGGTCCAAGCAGTAGACCCTACTTCCTTCTTTCATTCTTCTGGATTGTTCCATGAATAAAGTTTTCTCTCTGGAATCTTCCATCCTTTCCTCTCTGATGATTATTTTTCCTAGACAGCTTACACTATCATCTTAATAAAACCTTCTCTGATATTGCTACCTCATCAAGCTCTCAATGGATCCTCCTTTCCTTTCATTGCTAAAATCTTCATAGAATAGTCAAGATGCTCAATGCCTTCATCCCTCACTTTATAGTTGCTTCTTTACTCCCTGTAATTTGAATCCTACAGTCACCAATTAACTATAGTTTCCAAAGCCACCAATGAAGTTTCAAATACCAAAAGCACTCTACTAAGTTATTAGTCTTCTTCAACATTCCTCCTCCCTTGTGAAATTTCCCCCTATTGGTTTCTACTTCTCTATGGTGTGTATTTCCTGATAATTTCTTCTTTAACCCTTCATTCATTCTCCTTTCTATATTCCCCCTTAAATAGAAACATTTCCCAAGACTCACTCTTTAGTCTTCTTGTCCTTTATCTGGCATGCTCTACCTTGGCGATTTCATCAAATGTTTCAACCATCACCTCTAAAGCAAATCACTCTTAACTTTGTCCCTTGCACTGACATTTCTTCTGAGATCTGAACTCCCATTCCAATTACTCACGGTTCATCATTGTGAAATTATCAAAGCTGGAACCATTAATAAACATCTTCTAAATAGAACTCATCATTTTCCCAGAAGCTGTTTCTACTCTCCCATTTACTGTCTTGGTAAATGTCACCTGAGTATGCGTATCACTTCTTAGAGAAAATTTGAGTAAAGGAGTTACCGCCCTCCTATCCTTCAATTAGTAGTTAAATCCTGTTAGCTCTGCCTCCACACTGTTGCCCACATTTATCCACTCCATCCTTTCCCATCGACTGTCTTCTCATCCAGGCCCTCCTCTGCTCCCTCAGGCACATTTGCCATGTCTGCCAAACATGTCCCCCTTTCAAACCTCATTGACCTCATACCTTCACATAGAGCCTACACTCTGGCTACCCTTTTCACTTATGCTTCCCAAATGCACTATCAAGCCTCTGTGCCATTTGTAATCTTATTCTCTTTGTCTAGAATATTCTCCTTACTCTCCCATTTTATCTGGGGAACTCCCACTTATGAGTACAGGTCTAGCTTAAATTTCAAATCCTCTTCACAATAATCCCTGAGCAAAGGCCATGGCTCCTCATCTGTGTTCCCATAGCTCTTTATAGATTGTGAACTCCTTCAGTACTGAGGCTTCTTCTTACTCAGGACCTAACTCAGTTCTTGATACATTGCCGGTGCTCCATGAGATCACTTACTTTACAAATATTTATTGATTCCTTGACATATAGTGAGCATTATTTTTAAGTGTTGACAATACAATGATGGAAAAAGTAGACGCAATATCCACCTTCACAGGGCTTACAGCTTAGGGAGAATTATAATAGATAACCACTCTAATGGAACACCAGGGATTTCTTTAGCCTCACTGCATTTCTTGTGCCTTGTATGATCTTTATTAACCCCAGAGAGTAACTTCTTATATATGAAGTTGCTAGTTTCCCTAAACTGCTAATTAATGCATAATTATCCAGTAATAAGTTTAGATATCAAGAGGAAAATTAGCATAGTGGTCTGATGCCTAAAACTTACCTTTTTTTATATATATACAAAAGAGGAGGACTGAAGAAAGGATAGAGAAATACAGTAAATGTGTAAATATCAAGGTGCATGTGCATGTGTAAGTCTGTGTTTCTGAGGCAGTTGGAAGGATATAAGTCAAGGGAGAAAGAGGACTATATTAAGAGAGGCTGGAGAGGCACAGTGCTGAAAAAGACAGGGTGCTGAGCAGTAGCTTAAGCCACAATCTGCTGTTACATTTTTGTGTGATTACCCTGTTGGTTCCAGAAATCACGTGTTTTGTGACCACTATTCTACAACATTACTGAGTTTTCTAGCAGTTGGCTGGATTCTTCCAGGAACTGTTAGGTCTGCAATTGCTTTGTTAGGCAAGCTGAACACAAGGCGGTCACTCAGTTCTATCAAAAATGAGGACAGCATTTCATGCAATGAATTTAGAAAAAGGGAAGAGTGAGGCAATTCTTAGTGCTACTTTGGATTCATTGTAATTGGCTGTAAAAATGTCCATAGGATTTTCCCTTAGGAACAAGATACATTATAAACTGCTTGGCACTGCTAATCTTTATAACATATGTTTTTTAATTTCAAGGAGGAATTTACTCTTACCATTTATCTCACCTAAAAACATGCAATGTTATTACTAAAACCATACTGGTACAAAGGTTGAGATAAATCATGTGGGCCGATGGTAATTTATAAATGCTAAACTGTAATCGGGCTTAGAGTTGTACCCAACAGCCTGCTGACATTCCCACGCACGACAGGAAAGCTCAAGCAACACTTTCTCAGAGAAGCTTTCTCCTGCACAAATTGGAAGGTTCTCAGAACACAGCCAGCTTGTCTGCTCCTGATGACTGTTAATGAGAACTCTGAATGGAGGACCAGCCTCCATTTTCTTTTCTTTTTTTTTTTTTTTAAGTTTCTATGTCATGTAAAATTTCCAGGGATTGGCTGAAGGAAGAATGCAGCTGAGGGTCAAAGTTCCGAAGTTACATCCTCTTTTTCTTGGGAGGCACAGAGCTGTGTCTGGAACCTCGGTTAGAGCCTCGGCCTGACCTGTGCACAGATGCCTTCCTCTTCCAGCTCATACTGCGACTCCGTTCCTCTTCCTCCTCATAGCGACTTTCACGGTCAGCTTTTCGGGCTTCTTCCTCCAGTTCATCCCAATCCTGTCCACTCTCTTCTTCACTGCCCAATGATTCCTTGGAATAATCTGATTCTTCAGCTTCTGATGAATAATCTTCCTCACTGTCCCCCTCCTCTTCTTCATAGTCATCTTCTGAAGGATTAAAAGTCTCATCTTCGATTTAAGACTCAGAATCCCCTTCCTCAGTATCACTCCCCTCACCCTTAGGTTCCGGGAAAGACCAGCCACCTTGTTCGAAGAAGCCCTCAGGGTCATCAACAATGGTCTTCATAATTGTAGTCCAGTTGAGAGACTGTACTCCTTCTGTGTACTTTAGGTCACAAGAATTCAACCATTCCTTGATGGGGTCAAGAGAGGCAACATGAATGGCGTTGATCGTTGTCACTTTCTTGCTGTAGTCCTTGTAGACGATTACTGTGTCAAAGTTCTTCTGGTGAAACTGGACTCGCTCCAAGTGAATCAGCTCCATTTCATCCAACGTCATCACAAAAGGTGGCCATTCTGTAACATTTACCAGCACAATACTAGTGGGCTGAAGGAGGCAGGTACTCCTATAGGAGCTCTGTTAAATCCCAAGTCCCCAAAAAGCACTTCAAAGTCCAGTTCCTCCTTAGTTAGAGCCTCTACTTTCTCAATGAAATTTTTAAAGGCTGTTTTCAGTTTGTGCCTCATTTCTCATTCCATCTGCTCAGCATAGAGGTCATCTCGGTCATGCACGTGCTGAGGTTTCCCCAAGTCTGTGGTGATCTCCCGTACCTCTTTGCTCTCCCTTCCTGGACTCCATGGTCCCTTCATTTGGTCAGATCCCCTCTGAGCAAGACGAATAGCGATGCTACATGTCCTGACCAATGTCGTCCCAGTTAAGGCCTCCAAGAAATCCAAACACTAGGTCCTCTGTGAACCTTCCAACTACATTTCAGCCCACACTTGAGGTTTCTTTGCTGTAGACACAATTTCACTGAACACAAGAGATCAGGAAAAGTGAGGGTGGTACTGAGAAGGATAACCATGGATAAAAATAACAGTATTTCAAAATGGGTCAAATAGGAGACCAGAGAAGTGATTTCAAATGAGAAAATAATGAGGGTTATTATTGTTTGAGTCCTTAGGATGTGGCAGGAATTGTACTAAACATTTTACATCTAAGGTCTCATTTAGTCTTCAAACCAACTACCTATGAGGTAGGTTTTATTATTTTTCCCATCATACAACTATGGAAAGAGACCCAGAGAAGTCAAGTAACTTCAGGATTTCTGCCTAGTAAGTAAAGGAGTGGAAACGTGAATCCAGCTCGAGATGAAGTCAAAGATTTGACTTTTAACACTCTTGAGTATTGCTCTCATTAGTTCTAGAATCAGCAATATTTCAATAATTATGTAAAAAGTACAAGACTGTCTTAAATACTTGTATGGTATTTATTAACCCCTAATAATAGAGACTGTTCTTTTCAAAAGCCTTATTGAAAAGAAACCACTGACTGCAGTCTACTCCACATTTCTGCTGTTAACAATTTGGGGGATCCTTAGCAGAGGGGCCACACCACATGTTTGCTGTGCTCTGCACATCTTTTCCAGGCTCACCTGAGTCTGGAGGAGACCAGACTGCATGAGGGAACTCACAGAGTTCCCCCAACTACTTAACTCTTTTAAAGATGCATTATCTAGAGAGCAGTATCATCACACATTGTTTTCTCATAATCCATTAGGAGGCTGTGTTGCAAGGAACTTATTATTAAAATAGAGTTCAAATCCTCAGACAAGAAATTTCAAAATAAATGAGAACAAAACAATTTTAAATTGACCATTCATTGAATACTTTAAAAGTGCTAAGAACTTTATAAATATCTCATTCTATTCTCATTAAATCTCTAAGATCTATGTTTTATTCATCCCCATTTTACAGATAAGAAAATGGTGCCTTGAAGAGGTTAAACAATTTGCCCCAGAGTCTTACAGTCATAAAGGTCAGAGCCTAGGCTGAAACCCAGAGCTATGGAGCTATAAAGTTTGACTCTTAACCTTGATCCCACACTACCTCTCACCAGCATGCGCTGATAGGTTTTCACAAGTGGTAGAAAAGGGATATTTGATAGAGAGCCACCAATTGGACATGTCATGAGTATGCGCATGGGAATGTGTGGAACATGGGAGTTATTTACTGTGTGTGCCAAAGCGATATTAAAAAAAGACTAAAATCACTGTTCTCGAGGCAAAACAGAGGATTAAGAAATATAATTTGTCATTGGTTTCATCATCTAATTCCTGGATAGCTTTGGAAAGTAATTCACCTCTGTTTCTTTAATTTACAATTAAGGAGAATATATGACATCTATCTTCCTCATAGGAATGTTTTAAGGAAAACTAAGATATGGAACAATCATTGTAAATATTTCTCATTTGATAGATTAATGTATCAGTATCATGCCATGTTACGGAGTTTCAACTTTATTCTTTAAGCAATAAGTTGCTGGGGGAGATTTCCAGGGAGAAGCATAACATGACCAAATTGGCATGATGCAGAGGGGACACTGCTGAAATATGTAGAATGGATTGAAAAAAGTAAACTTTCTTTAAGTGTGTTGATATGACAGCAAGGTTACAAAGTAGGTCTGAAGCAGAGGAGGCTGGGTGTGGGCTGAGTGTGGAAAGATGGGAAAGAAAATGGTCATGTAAGAAAGCACAGGGAGAAAAGAAGCATCTAGACCTGGGAGCCAGGCAGAGGATGCTGCTTTACCTCACTGCTTTCTCACTGTTTTAGAAATATCAAAACAATATGATTACTTTGAATTCCAACCAGGAGACTTAAGATTTGATGGCAATATAAAATGGGTTTGCATTAATACACCTCTTAGAAGCAAACAGTTAGAAAACAATTTTTTCAAGATCCTTTCTAGTTCTATGGAAAAAGGAAGACTTTTTAATGTTTTAGCTAATATCTGGAGAGGAGCATCACTTAGGGCAGTGTACAAAGCTATGCAACACTCTGACTACCAAGAAGATACAAATGCAAAGCTTCTCAGATTATTATTTTTACCATATATCTCTCAGAAGAAATCAAATGAGAGTTTGAAAATGGATTACAAAATTTAGCTTTTGTGTGACCTTGACCAAGTTACTTAAATTCACTGACTCACAGTTTTCTCCGTTGTGAAATTGGAATAATCATAGTAATAGCTTTAGAGGGATTTTGTGAGTATTAAATGAGTACAATCTACCTATAGTCAGGGTTCATATTTTAGTATCAATACATTTTAGCTGTATGAGTATCAATGATTGTGTGTTTGAAGGAATTGTGTGCTATGAAAGACTGTGAAGGTCAAAGGAGACAGGACTCCATACACTGTGCTTGTACTTCTTTTGCTCTTCCCTAGATGATATCTACTCTTTTTAAAAGATATAACACATAAAATGATGCTCAACCTTGTTAATTATCAGGGAAATGCAAATCAAAAACCACAATGCAATATCATCTCACACCTGTCAGAATGACTATCATCAAAAAGAACACAAATAAAGTGTTGGTGAAGTTGTAGTGTAGAGAAATGGGAACCCTTGTACACTGTTGGTGGGAATGTAAATTGGTGCAGCCATTGTGGGAAACAGTATGGAGGTTCCTCAAAAAACTAAAAATAGAACTACCATATGACCCAGCAATTCCACTCCTGGGTTGTGTATGTGAAAAAAGGCAAAAACACTAATTTGAAAAGACACAGTCACCCCAGAGTTCATAGAAGCATTATTTACAATTGCCAAGATATGGAAGCAACCTAAGTGTCCATCAATGGATGAATGGATAAAGAAGATGTGGTATATATATATATATATACACACACTACTTAGCCATAAAAAAAATGAAACTTTGCCATTTGCAACAACATTGATGGATTTGGAGGGTATTATGCTTAATGAAATAAGTCAGACAGAAAAAGACAAATACTGTATGATATCACTTACATGTGGAATCTAAAAAAAATAAAACAAGCTAGTGTATATAACAAAAAAGAAACAGGGGCTTCCCTGGTGGCGCAGTGGTTGAGAATCTGCCTGCCAATGCAGGGGACACGGGTTCGAGCCCTGGTCTGGGAGGATCCCACATGCTGCGGAGCAACTGGGCCCGTGACCGCAACTACTGAGCCTGAGCGTCTGGAGCCTCTGCTCCGCAACAAGAGAGGCCGCGATAGTGAGAGGCCCGCGCACTGCGATGAAGAGTGGCCCCCACTCGCCGCAACTGGAGAAAGCCCTCACACAGAAACGAAGACCCAACACAGCCAAAAAATAAAAACATAATAAATAAAAATAATAAATAAAAATTAAAAAAAAAAAAAAGAAAGAAAGAAACAGACTCACAGATATAGAGAACAAACTAGTGGTTACCAGTGGAGAGAGGAAAAGGGGGAGGGGCAAGATAGGGCTAGAGGATTAATAGGTACAGCTTATTATGTATAAAATAAATAAATTATGAGGATATAGTGTACAACACAGGGAATACAGCCAATATTTTATAATAACTATAAATGGAGTATAACCTTTAAAAATTGTAAATCACTATGTTGTACACCTGTAACATACAATATTATACATCAACTATGCTTCAATAAAAAAATTTTCTATCAGAAAAAATATTCTCTTTTCCATTTTCTGAAAGAGTTTGTGCAAAATTCATAGTTCTTCTTTCTTAAATATTTGATAGACTTCATCAATGAAGCTATCTGGGCTTGGAATTTTCTTTGTGGAAATAATTTTAATTATGAATCAAATTAATGTAATATATAGGGTAGACTTCCTATAGATACATAGGAAGACTAAATTAACATCGAATTATCTACTTTTATGGTTTGGATTTTAGAAAGAACTTTGAATCTCTTGAATTATAATAATTTTTAAGAAAAAATAATTAACATGCCACAGCTCCAAATCAGTACTGTGGCTAAAACAAGATGAAATAAAGAGTGATATTTAGAAAGGGGGTCTTAAATTCAGTAGAAATACTGATGGAAGAAGAGCCTTTTTTTAATGTTAAAAATGTCACTCTTGTTGCCCTTTCCACAAGAATGCTCTGTTTTATAGTGCATGCAAATTCCTTTAATCTAATTTATCTATTACAATAAAATCTCTGTCTGCTTTATTACTCCTCCTAGTACGGTAGGAACTGAAAGTCAGACGGCTCACCCTGTGTCACGTAGTGAGTCACAAGGTGGGAACTAAATTTGAGGGTGGGGTCACATGATCCGGCCAGTCTCTTAGCAGTGCCTTCAGCAAACTACTCATCACTGTTCTGAGCTACTTGCTGCTCACAGCAGCGTCTTCCTCCCTCATCTGAGTTTTTCTCTGCTACCACATCTCTCATCCCTTTTCCCTGACCGCACTGTTACTACAAAGGACAGACTCTGAGCGTCTTTATGCCCTACATATTAGGCTGTGTCAAAGGACACATATAAAAACCTGATTTGAAACCTGCTGTTGAACACTTTTGTTGACAGAGCTAGATTCCTGATATGCCTGCTCTATTTACAGATAATTTCTCAGCCGTCCTGGTGTTTGCATTATTGTCTCAAGTCCCAGACAGATGCATCTCTTTGTTTGACCTAAGTCCTGTTCTCCTGTACTAACTTATTAGTCAAAGTGTGATCCCTCACCAGCGGTATCAATATCACCTGGGAACTTTTTAGAAATGTAGGTTCTCAATCCCTCCAAGGTATGGGGCCCAGCAATCCATGTTTTAAAAAGCTTTCCATGTGATCCTGACACACACAAAGGTTTGAAAACTACTGTTATAGCTGCAATAGGGGAGGAGGAAGCAGAATTTGGCCTTTTTGGTTCCAGAGTGGAACCAATGCTCACATGATGGGGGATTAACAAAAAAGAAGATGTTCAGATGTTGAATAGCAAAAAAGAAAAGAAAAGAAAAGAAAAAAGCCTATGTCTACTGTACATTTTTTACAACCATCAATTTCAGGAAGACTTAGAATTTACTTAATATAAAAGAAATAGCGTTGGTGGTAGAGTAGTGAGCATAGCTGCCTTCCAAAAAAAAAAAAAAAATACTAGAACAATTCGAGCTCAATTACATATGGCCCTACTTCACTACATTCCCTATTCTACTACCTCTGCTTTCAACAGTAAATACCTGATGTCCATTTCGATTTCAACAGTAAATATTTGATGGAAGATGAACATGATCTCACATCTTACATATGAAAGTAGCTTTGATTATTGGGTTGTTTTAATATCACCTATTGTTTGAAGCTTTGTCTACAGCTCAGATGAATATGAGGTGCTGCCTTTCCTGACAGCTATTTCTGCAGAGTTTATAGGATTAACCAAATAAATACTTGATTTTGATTCAGCTAACTGACATCCCAAAATATCCATTGGTTGGTCCTATTTGACCTCATCAATCTCCAAACCAAAATGATGTTATGTACACAACTCTATTTACTTTGGTGTGCAATGAATCATCTTTCTACTTGAAAATAGTAACACTAGTATTGGTTTTGTTAGGTAATGTTTATTGAGTGCTTGCTACTTACTAGGCACTGCTTTGACTTTACACGTATTCAGTCATTTATTATCACAACCCCACCACATAGGTACTAATTTATCCCTACTTTCATTAAGGCGATTTAGAAAAAGTGAGATTAAATAATTTCAACACACAATGAGGTATCACCTCACACTGGTCAGAATGACCATCATCAAAAAATCTACAAACAATAAATGTTGGAGAGGGTGTGGAGAAAAGGGAACCCTCTTGCACTGTTGGTGGGAATGTAAATTGATACAGCCACTATGGAGAACAGTATGGAGGTTCCTTAAAAAAACTAAAAATAGAGCTACCACATGACCCAGCAATCCCACTACTGGGCATATACCCTGAGAAAACCAGAATTCAAAAAGAAACATATACCACAATGTTCATTGTAGCACTATTTACAATAGCCAGGACATGGAAGCAACCTAAATGTCCATTGACAGATGAATGGATAAAGAAGATGTGGCACATATATACAATGGAAATATTACTCAGCCATAAATAGGAATGAAATTAAAAAAAAAAAAAAGGAATGAAATTGAGCTATTTGTAGTGAGGTGGATGGACATAGAATCTGTCATACAGAGTGAAGTAAGTCAGAAAGAGAAAAACAAATACCGTATGTTAACGCATATATATGGAATTTTAAAAAGCGGTACTGATGAACCTAGTGGCAGGGCAGGGATAAAGATGCAGACGTAGAGAACAGACTTGAGGGCACGGGGGGCGGGGGGGAAGGGGAAGCTGGGATGAAGTGAGAGAGTAGCATTGACGTATATACACTACCAAATGTAAAATGGATGGCTAGTGAGAAGCTGCTGCATAGCACAGGGAGATCAGCTCGGTGCTCTGTGACGACCTAGAGGGATGGGATAGGGAGGGTGGGAGGGAGGCTCAAGAGGGAGGGGATATGGGGATATATGTATACATAAGCTGATTCACTTTGTTGTACAGCAAAAACTAACACAACATTGTAAAACATTTATACTCCAATATAGATGTGGAAAAAAATAATAATTTCAGCAAAGTCACACAGCTAATAAGTGGTGGAGCTGGGATTTTATTCTAGGCAGTTGACTTCACACTAGGCATACAACCATAAGGTAACCACTGTCCCAGTGTTTCTGGGACTGAGGGGTTTCCTGGGATGCAGGACTTTCAGTGCTAAAACTGGGATAACCCCAGGCAAACCGGGATGGTTGGTCACACTGCAACTATTATGCTGCAAAATGTATTTATGTCCTTTCTCCCCTCTTGAGTGGCATGTGAAATATATCGAGCTAATGGCTGACTTCCATAGTTCCAGGAAACAGTAGACCCATGTGTCTGTACAGGGGCACAAGGCTCTTAGGTGTCTCTACTCCATTTCCATCATTCCATTCCAGAGTGCCCATTACTCAAGGTCATCACTTAATGTCCCCTTTCAGGAGATAGGATCCAATCTAAAGAGCTTTGCTGTTCCAGAGATGTCCCTGGATTTCCCCAAATATTCCACTAAAAACTAGGGTAAGAGATTCTAAGAATTTGCTTCAATATAAATTGCCCCATTGTTTTTCTTCAAAAGAACATAAAACTCTTTAACAAAAACTCCAGCTCATTAGTTTCAAGTTTGTAATAAGGAATTATAAAGGGACAACCCAACAAGGAATTGGAGAGGGAACAAGGAAAGGAAGATAGAAGAGCTAGAAAATTTAGTGGGGATTTAATTTACTTCGTAGTTTAAGACTGAGGAAGGTAGCACACACAATGTTCCTCAAACACACACAAAATTTCACAGTTACATAGAAGGGAGTGCACGAGGTCATCAGGAGGACCCACCTGCAGACTAGTGTCAATAATTCTCACCTCCAAACCTCAGGAAGGACCAACTTTCAGCCTCCTAATGTGAAACTGTGGGAAATTCCTTCATGATAGTGAACCCTCTATTAACTGAGCTATCTATAATAGTTAGATATGTAAATACTGATATTTAAAAGAAAGGATCCTTAACTAATTTATTCTGTCCCCATTCTTATCCCCACAGGCAATCTCTTTAATTGTTTACCTGTTTCTTATAGTAGTTATGTCTTTAAATGGTTATTATCTCTAGATAAAAGCCTCACACAGCTAGTTCTAGATTTTCCAGTTTTTCATATTATCTATTGACATCCTTCTCTATCTGTAGAGCTATGTTGTTTTGGTTAATAAGAAGAAAAGAGAGGACCTGAGAGGTCCTTGGATCAAACCTTGAGAACTGCTACTCTAGTTCTTTGATAATTCCTCCTTTCAATTTTACTATCCTCTCTTTCTGGAATTTCATAGTTATATGTTGGATCTAATATACTGATATTCCATAACTCTGAATTTTTCCCCTCTATCTTACAACTCTTAATCCTTTTGTATTACTTTCTAGAACATTTTTTCAATTTAAATTTTTACTGATTCATTGATTTTTGGGTGGAAAGAATGTCAAAGAGGTCTTTCTGTTTTCTGATTATTACTTAGTATATTCTTTCCTTCCTTCCTTCTTTCCTTCCATCCTTCTTCCCTTCCTTCCTTCCTTCCTCTCTCTCTCTCTCATTCTTTCTTTCCTTCATCATAACAACTGATGGAAAATTTTGGTGAAACTTTCTAAAGATACCAATGGGAGTTAAAAAAAATTTTTTTATATTCCCTGTTTTGTTTTTTTTTTCCAGTTTTCTCAATGGTCATTTTTAAGAATGAGGCAACAGAAAGCTGATTGAGAGGCCTGGGTATGTGTGTGGGACTTGTCAATTAACTCTGAGATGACTGGACAAGAATCAGTCATCTCACTGGAGACACCTAAATGCCTGAAAGGGGTGGACATTGATATCTTTATAGAAAAGCCTTTTACTTCTGGCTTCTGGTGGAAGTAATGAACATGGTATATCCAAATCCTGAGACAGTCTAGAGATCTTTGGGGATGATCAGCAACCTTTTGACTGTATTTTTTTCTGAGTCTATGCTACACAGTGCTGCCTCTCTCCTACTTCATCAGTTTCCTTTTCTCCATCTGTTTCCTAATTCCTTGAAATCTGTCTACATCTCATGTTGACAGGTATTCTTACTCCATCATTTTTACTGTAAATGCAGTATATTTATTCTGTTATATTTAAGCAGAGCCATGATCTATTTTACCTTTATATTTACAATTACTGGTGATAATGCTCTGCATTTACTTATTTTCAAAGCACCTTCACATTTGTTATGTTATTTTATCCCTATAATGCTCTCCAGGGGAAGTTAGAACAATAGGTATTTTCATGTCTGGTCTCCGGACGATAAAATCAAATGCAAGATAAGTTAAGCATCTCATTCAAAAATATTCAAGGAATTAAAGACAAAATTGAAAGTAGGACCTGGGTCTTCTAATTTCTAGTTTGCTTTCCAGTAAGCCAAACTGCCTTTTGCAAGGACAGCTCAATTTAAATGCTGGCCGTGCCATTTACTTGATGAGTAACAACTAGAGTTTTGGTTTCTGCAATTGTAATTGGATTATTGTAGGATAATAATCACCATACTTATGTATTCATCACAGAATTGCTATGATTGATAAAATGAGACAATATTTGTGAAATTGTCTTTCTTATAAACTATATAGCTTAATACGCATATTAAGTATAAATTTCCTACATAATAAAGTAACTTGCATATACTTTAAACGTTTTTTCTTTTCAAATTAGACTTGTGGAAAAGATATTATATTCATATGATTCCAAAATCAAAAGAGTAAAAAAGAACAAAACAGGGAAAGAATTGCTTCCACAGCTGCCTCAATCCGTGTTCTTATCTCCTAGGAATGTGTACGAGTAACTATTTCCACGTAACCCTGTGTTGTCAAGTTTCTGGAATAATCATGGCTGCTCTGGTTACCTATTGGCTATATTTCAAAAACCATGCTAAGTCAGCCCTTAATGGCTTAAAACAATAGAATCATTTAATTGACTCACAAATCTTCAATTTCACCAGAACATAGTGAGGACACTCATCTCTGCTCCATGCAGTGTCAGCTAGGACAGCTCAACTGGAGCTGGAGGGTCTCCTTCCAAGATGGCGTACTCTCATAGCTGGCAAGCTGGTACTGGCTGTTGGTTCCTGTCTACACGGGCATCTCTACTGGGAGGCTTGTGCTTCCTCACAGTATGGTGACTGGATTCTAAGAGAAAGAGACAGTATGTGGAAATCTCCAGTGTCTAGAAGCTCTGGCCCAGAAACTGGCACTGAAACACCTCTACTGTATTCTGTTTGTCAGAACATTAAGACCCCAGATATAAGGGAAAGTGACACCGCCTGATGGGAAGAATGCCAAATAATTTTGAGGCCATGTTTTGAGACCACAAGTATGTTAATGTTTGAATTAGTATTTCTTTATTATGAGTGCAGATGAACAGCTGTTTACAAATCTAGAGTTTGTTTATATTGCCTTTGCTTTACTGTCTATTCATATCCTTTTCTTATTTTTTCCCTATTTGTTCAGTAGACATTTTCTTATTTATTTCAAAGACAGTTTTATATGTGGAAGGTGAGTCTTTCCTTTGTGATATGAGTCACAGATAATTTTCTCACTTTTTCCACTTGTCTTTTTAATTTGCTTATAATATTTTTACCCCGTGCATTAGTTTTTTTAAAGTAGTTGAATTTTACAGTCTTTTGTTTTATGGCTTATAGATTTGAGTCTATAATTTTAAAAACTTCCTCCTTTATAGGAGTTTACTTGTATTTTTATATTATATTTTTATTGTTTTATTTTTTACATTTAAAACATTGATTCATTCAGAGTTATTTATCAGGATATATGCATGAGGTATGTTCATTTTTCAAAATGAACTTGAGAATCACCTCTATTAGATATAATCCCTCGATCAAAAAATAAAAAGAACAATAACAACAACAATGATAAACAGTTGGCATTTTTATTGGGATCATGCTAAATTAACAAATTGACTTAGAGAGAATTGACGTTTATACAATGAATGTGCCTATCAAAGAACATGGTACATTTTCTCATTTCTTCAAGTATTATTTTGTGCCTTCAGAAGTGTTCAAAACTGTTTTCTCGTATAGGTTTTTTGTATTAGTTTTAAATGTTTTCTTATTTATTATATTTATTGATACTACAAATGGAATTTGTTCTTCTATGTCCTATTGCCATATGCATAAAGCCCATTGATTTGCCATTATTAAATTCGTGCATCATTATATTAATAAATTTCTTTATTGTTTGAAGTAATTTTAGTTTAATTATCTTGTAGTTTTTAAGAATGAAATAATATTTTCAGTTAAGATAATTTTAGCTTTTCCTGTTAACTTCTGAACCTCTAATTTCTTTTTCTTTTCTTAAATGCAGTTGTTAATATCTTAGCCCAATTTAAATTGAAATGTGACAGTAGACATTGTTTAATTTTTTCTGGATATCAACAGAATATTTTTTGAGTGTTCCCATAAAACATGCTGGCTCAGTGTTTTGTTTTTGTTTTTGTTTTAGCATTGTTGATGATGATCATATGCATTTTCTTCTTGGTTCTATAATATGATGATACAGGTCATAATATTAACTTAACTTATATTTCTAGAATAAAGCCACTTGGTAATGATCTACTATTTTTTAAGGAACTACTGGGGTTTTCTTTTATTGAGGAATAGTTGATTTACAATATTATATTAGTTTCAAGTATACAACATAGTGATTCAATATTTATATAGATTACACTCTAAAGTTATCAGAAAATAATGGGTATATTTCCCTGTGCTGCCCAATATATCCTTGTTGCTTATTTATTTAATACATAGTACTTTGTATATCTTAATACTATACCCCAATCTTGATCCTCCTCCCTCTCCTCTCCCTACTGGTAACCACTGGTTTGTTCTCTACATCTGTAAGTCTGTTTCTATTTTGTTATATACATTCATTTGTTTTATTTTTAAGATTCCACATATAAATGATAACACAGAGTATTTGTCTTTCTCTGCCTGACTTGTTTCACTAAGCATACTACCCTCTAGATCCATCCATGTTGCTGCAAATGGCATTATTTCATTCTTTTTTATGGCTGAGTAATATTTCATTGTATATATAAAGAGAGCATATCTTTATCTATTCATCTGTTGATGGACACTTAGGTTGCTTCCATATCTTGGTTATTGTACATAATGCTGCTAAGAACATTGGAGTGCATGTATCTTTTAGAATTACTGGTTTCATTTTCTTCAGATATATCCCCAGCAGTGAAATTGCTGGTAGTTCTATTTTTAGTGTTTTGTGGAACCACCTTACTGTTTTCCATAGTGGCTGCACTAATTTACATTCCCACCAACAGTGTACAAGTGTTCCCTTTTCTCCACATCCTTGCCATCATTTGTTATTTGTAGACATTCACACATTCTGGCAGGTGTGAAGTGATATCTCATTGTGGTTTTGATTTGCAGTTTTCTGATGATTAGTGGTATTGAGCATTTTTCATGTGCTTGTTGGTCATCTGTACATCTTCTTTAGAAAAATTTCTATTCAGGTCTTCTGTCCATTTTTAAATTGAGTTGTTTGGTTTTTTTGGTATTGAGTTGTATGAGCTGTTTATATATTTTGGATATTAACCTCTTACTGGTCATATCGTTTGCAAATATTTTCTCCCATTCAGTAGGTTGTCTTTACATTTTGTCAATGGTTTCCTTTGCTGTTCAAAGCTTCTAAGTTTAATGAGGTCCCCTCCAAAAAAAGTATTGCCATGATTTATGTCAAAGACTGTTCTGCCTCTGTTCTCTTCTAAGAGTTTTATGGTTTCCAGTCCTACATTTAGATCTTTAATACATTTTGAGTTTATTTTTGTATATGATGTGAGAAAATATTCTAATCTCATTATTTTACATGTAGCTGTCCAGTTTTCCCAGCACCACTTATTGAAGAGACTATCTTTTCTCCATTGTATATTCTTGTCACTTTTGCCACAGATTAATTAACCATAAGTGTGTGACTGTATTTCTGAGTTCTCCATTCTGTTGCATTGATCTATGTGTCTGTTTCTGTTCCAGTATTATGCTGTTTTAATTGCTGTGGTTTTGTGGTATAGTCTGAAGTCAGGGAGCATGATACCTCCAGCTTTGTTCTTTCTTCTCAAGATTGCTTTGGCAACTTGGGGTCTTTTATGGTTACATATAAATTTTAGGGTTATTTGTTCTAGTTCTGTGAAAAATGTCATATTTAATAGGGGTTGCAATCAATCTGTAGATCCTTTGGGTAGAATTTTAACAATACTAACTCTTCCAATCCAAGAACAAAGGATATCTTAGTTTGCAGCACAGGGGATCTCTCATTGAGACACACGAGCTCAATAGTTGCAGAGCACAGGCTTAGTTCCTCCGTGGCATGTGGGATCTTAGTTCCCCGACCAGGGATCGAACCTGCACCCCCTGCATTGGAAGGCGGATTCTTTACCACTGGACCACCAGTGGAGTCCCCATCTTTCAATTTTTAAATCACCTTCAGTTTCCTTCATCAGTGCTTTATGATTTTCAGAGTATTGATTTTTCATCTCCTTGGGTAAAAGTTTTGCTAGGTATTTTATTCTATTTGATGTGATTTTAAACAGGATTGTTTTCTTGCTTTCTCTTTCTGATATTTTATTGTTAGTGTAAAGAAATGCAACAGATTTCTATGTATTAATCTTATATCACAAAACTTTGCTGAATTAATTTATTATTCCTAATAGTTTTGGTGGAGATTTTAGGGTTTTCTATATATTGTATTATGTCATACAATATACTTCCTTCCAATTTTACTTCTTCCTTTTCCATTTGGATGCTTTTTATTTATTTTTCTTGTCTGATTGCTGTGCCTAGGCTTCACCTCTGCTCAATGGCCATCAGCACCCTATCCAGGGTGGGAGGGGGTCCCAAGTTGCTGGAGTAGGAGCCCTGACTGTTGGGTTTGAGCTGGCTCTGTTCACTTTAAGTGTGTGCTCTCCCCTCTCCCAGAACTGGCATCTTCAACCCAGAAGGGAGTAGTGCTGGAGCAAGAGAGGGGCTGGTGCAAGTGCTCAGCATGGATCTGGGCATGGACAGTGGCTGCCCTGGTCACAGTGACCTGGATGGCTTCTGATGTGCTGCCTATTTAAGCACCAGTAGTGACTGTACCCCGCTCTGCTCAGATGCCACTCCAGGTCTGAGCTGCCTTTATCCCTCACAGCTGAACTCTCCCCTCAGCCGCTGCCACTCTTGTCCCGGTGTAGAGCTGTGTCATGAAACAGGCGGGGGCCAGAGCAGATGCTTAGCTCAGGCTGGAGCATTCTCCAGAGAGGCTGCGGGAAACCTGCAGTTTCAATCTGCCCCCCACCCTGTTACAGGAATAAGCAAGCACGTGCGTGCTCCTCACGAGTGGAGTCCAGGCTTCCCTCAGCCCGTCTGTTAGTCACTGCCCCTCCAACAAAGCAAGGGGACTTGTCTTACCTGTGTCACACGCCAGGGCTGTGGTGCCCAGTATGTGGCTTGAACTGCTCACTCCCCAGGGAGAATCTCCACTCAAGCAATGTTCCTCTTCTTCTGAATCCCCTCCCAGGGGCACAGTTCTCAACCTGATTCCTTCTCCTCCCTTTCTACCTGATTCCATGTGTTCCTTTCTTATAGCCTTGGTTGTACAGGAATCTTTCTTCCCGTCTCCGGTTAGTTTTTGTTCCACGGGTAGATGTATGATTGATACATTCATGGGGAGAGGTGAGTTCTACATCCTTCTACTCTGCCATCTTGGTCTCCTCTCAGGAACTACTGAGTTTTATTTGCTAATATTTTATTTTTGGATTTTGAACTTTATTAATAAATGAGATTGGTTTATAGATGTCCTTGTTTGTGATCTTTGTCATTCCTTTGGTATAAATGTTTTACTTGCTTTATTAAATGCACTTAGGGACTTTCCTCCTTCTCTATGATCTGAAACAATTTAAATAACATTGGAATTATATGTTCTCTAAAGATTTTATAGAATTCTCCCAGGAAAACGTTTGAAGAAACAAAAGTAACTTTTGGACTACTTTATTTCTTTTTTGGAAATCTGTCTGCCTAGATTTTTTTCTAATCTTTTGGTTAAGTTTTGGTAAGTTATATTTTTCAAAATATTCTTTATGTTATTCAGGTTTTCCAAGTTATTTGCATAGAATTAAACAAACAAACAAACGAAAACCCCCAAACCTCATGATTTTTTAAATTTTCCCTTTTTCTGTGAATCTACCTTACCATTGTGGTCTGAAAGTTTTATAAGCTCATTTCCATGAACTGAAAGATTAAATTATTTCTATTTTTATTTCCAGTTTTTGAAAGAAAAATTTCCAGTAAAATGTTAAGCTTCTGGGCTTTATTTAATTCTTGCCACAAGAATCTATCTATCTATCTGCATGATAGATTTATTCAGATGATGATTCTATCCTCTTATGAATATTAAAGTCTACTTTAACTGGATTTAAGTGAAATTCTTTCCTAGAAGGACATCTTGGTGATGATGTACTGAGTATTTTAACCGTTCAAAAACGGTCACAAGCTCTTTACAATCCCTCCAGAGAGTGCATAAGAAGACATAACTCATGCTGTAAACAACACTTTGACAGTATGAAAATGGCCCTTATGCATTGAAGAATTAGTTCAATTAATACCAGTCTTCAATTAAGTAAGAAATTTTACTTTAAAATCCAGCTAGTGTTCGCTTTTGATTGTTTATTCCATAACATTTGCTGTCTTTTAAATGAATTCAGCAAGCTGCCAGCCTGTTCCTCACGTTAATTTTTTCAAGCATTTGATATGTTGCCAGAGCATATTCTGCCATTACAAAATCATTCAGTAACGGGTTTTCAACAAAAGGGAGTTTCTAAGAAGGGAGAAAAAAGGGAAGGGAGAAAAAGAAAGAGGGAGAGAGAGAATGACAAACCAAGGACAAATCCTATGAAATCCCTTCTGTTCACATTTTTTTATTGTTTCTTGCCTTATTTTGCCATCCCAGTAACATTTGTTAAGAATGTGATAATACATTAAAGGCTACTATATCTTAATATCACCTCAATAGCAACTTTTCATAAATTCTTCAATTTTAACTTAGGACTCTTAAGGAAGGATAGATGTCCACAGCAGCAAAATTGACAGAGGTGCCCTTTAAAAGAACCAGGAATGACATCTTCAGTGCACTGGTCATGTCAGCTCTTTTCTGAGCACAATGATCAGGGATACAAAGCAATGACAGGAATTGTTACTGACTTTCTCAGTAAACTTTTCAGGCTGAAGGGCATTCTGTGGAAGATGCAGAAATGATGGAAGGTTAGCAATTATTTTAGCTTCACGGTTAGATTATCTGTGGTCTTGTTTAAGTTGATCATAGTGATTGTTTTCTTCATTAGGCAATCAAAGCAAGAAAGAAAATGTTCCTTAACCAATAGAAGCAGATAAAATATTTTCCAAACCTTCTTTTGGAAGAATATATTGAAAAGAAGAAGCTAATTTACAAATAAAAAGGACTAAATACAACTTGTAATTGTTAGCTGGTAGATGCCCTGGCTTCAGCCCTGATGGCCAGGTTGGTGGGTTTCTTCATTAGATTTCACCAAAAGAAATTTATATCTTGCCTACTATGAAGAGAAGAGAGTGTAGGAAATAAATGATGAAAAAAACCCAATGGTTTGTTTTTCATTTTCTTTCTTTTTTTTTTTTTCTTTTAAATGTTAGTAGGGCTTCCCTGGTGGCGCAGTGGTTGAGAATCTGCCTGCCAATGCAGGGGACACGGGTTCGAGCCCTGGTCTGGGAAGATCCCACATGCCAGGGAGCAACTAGGCCCGTGAGCCACAACTACTGAGCCTGTGCGTCTGGAGCTTGTGCTCCACAACACGAGAGGCCACGACAGTGAGAGGACCGCGCACTGCGATGAAGAGTGGCCCCCGCTTGCCACAACTAGAGAAAGCCCTCGCACAGAAACGAAGACCCAACACAGCCAAAAATTAATTAATTAATTAATTAATTTTTAAAAAAATGTTAGTAGTTAGATAATTACACTTAAATATTGACTGGCTCTTTTACATGCACAAAAAGTACAGTATTACACTTAAATGTCAATCTCATCCTCTGAACTGTGTCTTTTTATGAATAATTCTTTCCCCTCATTTTTAGAAGTTTAGGAATTTGCTCCAAAATTTATATTAATAAGGATTTTACATTAATTAATGATTTACATTATTTTTAATCATTTGTATCTCTGTGAGAATCTGACAAAATTTTATGCTTACAGGTGACTATTATTCAATAATGACAAAAATAGAAATGATATTCTCAAGAGGTTTATAATTAATTTCAGGAGTGTTTTCAGCTTAGTTCCCTGCATCTCAGTAACCTCATCTACAAAATAAAAAGATTTGGATGAATAATTTTGAGGGATAATTCTGTTCCTAAAATATCTCTTTCTTATATTTATATAGTTTAAATAGGCTATTTTTTTCTTCTTTAACTTGGTAGCCCACTTTAATTGGCACCTGAAGCAAGATTTTCTTTCAATATTTATGGTGTTTCACTATCAACTTTTTCTGTAATTATATGCCCACATTTTATTTTATTTTTTTAAATTGTGATATAATTGACATATAAGTTTATATTAGTTGCAGGTATACAACATAATGATTTGATGTATGTGTTTATTGAAAAATGATCACCACAATAAGTTTAGCTAACATCCATCGGCACACAGTTATAATTTTTTTTTTCTGTGATAAAAACTTTTAAGATCTACTCTCTTAGCAACTTTCAAATACACAAGGCCTATTATTACCTGTAGTACCAGATTTTAAAGGACACTATCTAGTCCCATCTCTTTGGCCATAGAAGATATTTCCTTTTGATGATCCATAAGTTGGCAAACCACTGATGAATTTTGATCATTTATCCAAAGTGTGTCTCTCTCTCCATTGAGGTAAAGTTCATTTACTCACTTCTGACATTTGTCACAGAACAGACATCCGTGCTTCAGAAGGTCCAGAGAGCAACCAAATTGTTCATAGTGATGTGGAGATGGCTGTCATGCAAACAGACAACAACGTTTAGGAATCAGTCTGGAAAGATGATTTGCTGAGCAGTTAAATTTGATAATTTGTTAAAAATTAAAAAAACTAAAGTCGATAATCACAGGAAGAGGGCACAAGAGATAAGTATAACCATTCAGTGATAATAGTGTGATATTGAGAGGAAACATCTTCACTGTTACTCCATGAAGTGCACCCTTATCTAGTTTTCATTTCCATGGCTGGAGCTCTCAGGGATCAAGCCAGTTACAGTAGAAGTTGAAGCCAACACTGAAACTCAAAAAAGTAAACGTAGGGAAACTAAAAGGAAGAATTACAATACCCAACCTAGACTAGTACTTTACTTGCAAAATGTGGCAAATACTGTAGTCTGTCCCCCTGTATTTGTTCTCCCTTTCTTTCATGGTAATTGAAATAAATTACCAAAATGGAAACCTACATTTTCTTTCTGTTGGGCATATGGTTTTGGACATTAAAACTGGTTTCCCAGCCTTCCTTGCTGTTTGGTGTGGTCATGTGATTATGTTCTTAGATGAGATGGGAGTGGAAGTTTGCTCTGGCAGCTTCTCTAATCCTCCTTATGAATAAGCTTGGGCACACCTGCCGCTGCTTGTCTCTTCCTCCTTCCTACTGCCTGGAACACAGCTGTGATGGCTGTACCACGAAGATACAGGCACACACGATGGAAGTAGCCTGGTGAGCGGGCAAAGGCTGGGTCACCGTGGATTAGTGCTGCCATATCAACCCTGCCTTACGCACCTCTGGACTTTACATGAAAGGTATAAAATTTTATCTTGTTTAAGCCATTGGTATTCTGGTACTCTGCAACATGTAGTGAAACCGAATCTCAACAAATATGTATGGCAAGTCAAAATATAATGAAATTTTGGGAATTCCCTGGCTGTCCAGTGGTTAGGACTCCATGCTTTCACTGCACAGGGCCCAGGTTCGATCCCTAGTTGGGGAACTAAGATCCCACAAGCTGCAGGGTGCAGCCAAAAAAAAGAAAGAAAAAAGAAAAAAGTATACATATAATGAAATTTTGTAAAAGATTTATGTGTGTGACAGATCCAAACTTGAGCTCTGAAAGTATGAGAAAGAGTTCTAGTATGTTCCTTATGTGCAGCTTGAGAGCCAGAATCTCAGCTGTTATCTCATTAACCATCCCTGTGGTCTTAATTGGGGCCTAATCCTGTTCTGGCTGATCATAGATCTGATTTACAGTATTAATTCCTATTAACTTCTGGGGGCTTTATGCAGAACATCCTAATAGCTAAGACTAATGCCCCAAAATATTTGTAAGTAATTCTAATCGAGTCTTCTCCATACTTAGCTGAGAACATGTCTCTTTTCCAGGTGATCCTGTATGTATAAAACATCTGTGAAAGATTGCTTCTCCTGGATATGGGGGTAAAAATTTGACTAATGTGTTTGATTGATTAAACCATTTTAACTCAGCATTGCACTGACTGAATGAATGTTAGCAGTAGATGTTCTACTGTAGTCTCAGGGATAAATATTCAGAAGGTAATGGAATTTTCCACCACTTCTGTATCAGTTTGGATCTGTCCAGCTCTTACTGTTGTCATTGTTTTGCATTTCCTAAATGTATCAGAGATCTCTATCGTTTATATTGATTTCCTCTGTTCACCTGAGGAATTTTGACAAAAACAAAAATAGTCTACAAACATTTTAAAACTCTCTTCCTCGAAATCCCCTATTGTTATCTCTCAGGTTGGCAGAAAAAGGAAAGCTTCCTTGAATATATCAGGATATCCTTTCTTCTCCTAGTTTCTTGTTCTTGCACATGGAAGGCAGCTTCCTAGCTTAGTGTTTGTTATGTGTACAAATCCCACTTTGTTCACTGACATCAGTGAATCAAAATAGTTTTTTTATTTCTTCTTTTAAGCAACACCATCTCCTATCTCGCCTTGCAGTCACTAACTGTAGAATTTTTTTTCATTTTAATCTCACACACTAATGACATTGTCCATGTCTAGTTTCAGTAATTTACTTGCCTTACTTGGCACTAATTTATTATCTTGCTTCACTATGTACCATTGTCAGTGGGAATGTAAAATGGGACAGCCACTGGGGAAAACAATGTGACAGTTAGTTCCTCAGGAATTTAAATATAGAGTACAATATGACCCAACAATTCTACTCCTTAGTATTTCCCAAGAGAAATGAAAGCATATGTCCACACAAACTTGTATATGAATATTTATAACAGCATTATTCATGATAGCCAAAAAAATGGAAACAAGTAAAATTTCCATCAACTGATGAATGGATAAACAAATGCGGTATATTCACACACTGGAATATTATTCAGCCATAGGAAGGAATGAAGTCCTGATACAGGCTGTAGCCTGTATCATAGACCAAAACAGAAAACATCATGTTAAGTGAAAGAAGCCAGAAACAAAAAGTCATATATTGTGATTCTATTTTTATGAAATTTTCAGAAAAGGCAAATCTATAGACACAGAAAGTGGATTAGTGGTTGCCAGGGGCTTCGGAAGGGAGGAGAAAGGGGACTAATGGGAAGAGGGTTTCTTTTGAGGATTGTGATAATTTTCTGTTATACAACTTTGTGATGGTTGTACAACTTTGTGAATATATTAAAAACCACTGATTTGTAAATTAAAAAAAATAAACTAAAAAATTGTTTATAAAAACTTGTCATCTCACTAACTAGAAACATTCATTCTGAGAAGGGTAAGAGATGAGGGATTAGAAGGGAAAAATAATCTGACAGATATTGTATCATGTCATCTCGAGCAGAAGGAAAAAGAGAAAGCGGGGGGCAGTGGTGGTGTGATGAATTGGGAGCTTGGGATTGATATATATACACTAATATGTATAAAATAGATAACTAATAAGAACCTGCTATATAAATAAGTAAATAAATAAATAAGAAGGAAAAGGAAATCTTCCCAGGTCCCTTTCCCTTCATTCTCTAGCTCTGTTCTTCCTGAAGCTGCAGAAGGAGAGAGGAAGCAACATCGAGGTAAGAGTGACAGAGCACATAGCAATCACCAGTAACACCCAGACCTGTCACTGGAGTAGAAATATTCAGGATAATCACTCCAGGTTGGTCAGTGACAGTTACAGAAAGTGACAGGAAAGGGAGGAGGGGTTATTTGCTGGCTGGTATTAATAAAGAGCTAAGACTCATACAACATTTCAGCCCATAAACGTCTCATCCCAATCTACCCAAACAAAAGCTTGCTAGATGCCAGTCAAAAGCATTCCATATGCATCCCTCTTGTTCTGTGAACCTTGACAGCTTGATCCCTTGAACTAGATTTGAGCACATGCCCTTCAGTTCTATGCTTTGAGGTTAGAAGACAAGAGACCTCACTTTCCTCCCAGCCATGCAGGGTTGACTGACATCATTCCAGAGAATAATCAGTTCCAGGCTGCTCTTAGGAGCCACAGCCCATCCCTTTGTATCTAACAGACCTAACGGCCTTGGAGGGGAAGAATGGAGAACTGTGCTGAGGCGCTGGGACCAGCAGGCAGCTGACTATGCTGAATGTGGAGCTGCACCCATGACCAGGAGAGGCCAGTCTCTAAACCCCTGCAAGCTAGATACCCAGACCTGACCTATCAGCTGTGTCACCTCTACTGCCACTCCCACACTCTCAGCAATTAATGGTCTGGAAACCTTCCCAGCCCACCTGCAATTTGCCCCAGATGCTGCAATCTGTGGAACTGCTGAGCTCTTTCTATTTAGACAGTGAAGCAGGAGCAACCTCTTTCTTCATCTCAATCTTTATAGATCTAGGGCTGAGATGGGGCATTTCCATCTTGCATTTCACAGCTTGGGAACTATATTAGGCAACCTGGCCATTGAGACAAGAAGTTTTGATTCTTCCTCCCCAGGTCAATTTATATTATTAACTTCTTTGAACCCCAAATCCCTTCACTGTAAAATTATAATAATAATACCTTATTTGAAAAGTTGTGTGCATTCAATGAAGACAATTACGGCAGAGTACCCAGTGCTGGTTCACTGTCTATTGACAATAAATGTTGCCATTATTATTGATGTTCTTGTTTGTATTTTTAACTACAGATTCCTGGATAGGGAGGCAGGCCAATTCACTAAAAATCAGTTCTTGAACTAATTACTTTGCAGAATGACAAAAATTTACAAACTGTAGTTTTAAGTAGTTTTAATAAAAATATTTTTTATTACATGTAATCAAATATATTCTTCTGCATATTGGCTAAACTGAGCTTGATTGGCTACCTGATAAAATAATCCTAATAGAATGCTAAAATAGTGGCAAATCATAAATTTACTGGATGTGCCAATATGAACCACTTTTTCCATCCAATTTTTTGGCATTCAGCATGTGACTTTTGATTTTTTTCAGATGTTTTGTAATGAAATTATTATTTCCAAAATGTAAGCACACTTAGAATCATTTTACCAATTACCCAAATGGCATGTCAGCCTTAAATTACAGTTTTAGCAAGTGATTTTTAGTTTAACTAATTTACATTGTAAAACACAGAAAATTAAATTTTTAATTAGAATTCATTTATAATTAAAATTAACTTGAATTTTCATTAAATTAAATTTAAAATGGAAGAGCATCAGAAATAAATCAGAATTAGCCAAGAGTCCTATCAGAGATAAAATGCTGATATTTTGGTTTCTATCAAGAATTTCAGAAACAGAAAGATGAGTAACAGTTTGCAGAAAGTTTCAACTTAAAAACAGAAAACTGCTCAAATCAACAGAAAGGAAGTAAGGATATTTTGCAAGGAACACTTTAATGGATTGGGCGATTTGTTCCTCAAATTAATTTGATATTTAGTCATGATCTATGTAAAATTGTAAGGAACGCTAAAGAATCTAGTTAAAAATCCAAAAAGCATTAAATTTAGATGCTAGAGTGTTAACAAACTGAAAATGATGTTTAAAATTTTGAAACAAAAATCGATATAAACTGAAAAGTTTCTACTTGAATTGGTAAATATTAACTGTGATCAGAAAAATGTATTTAATCATCATGATTATATTTGGACATTTTTCTAAAAGTTGTTAAGCCATTTCTTTAAAGCTATTAACTCTCAGCATATTCATCTCGGACCACTGTAAGGGAAGGAAAATAAGTGATTTTAAATGCCTCTAGATTCTGCTTCCTTCTGCGTGACTTGGAGAGAGAGGTGCTGCAGCCTCATCCCAGGTGAGCATTGCGGGAGAGTCCTGGTAAAGGAACAAGACTGTCCGGACCCAGCTGGACCATAGGAAGTTCTACCCACTCCTCCCCAGCCACCCGAATAGAATACCTCTTTTTGTCCCATGTCCCTGCCACATCGTCTCTAGGGTCTGACTCAGGAATTCCACCTCTACTTGCAGGAAGTAGAAGCCCAACTGAAGGAAGGAACCACGGGGCTGTGCATTGTTGAGCCATCACTCCTGGGCTCTCCAGTGGGAAATGAAGAAAGAATTAAGTTACCAAATGATTAAACTGACAAAGAACCAAACTTATGGATTTAAAATACAATAAAATGAAACACAAAATGGTTTTGCCAGCTTGAAAAGCAATAGCTTAACAACTTTTAGGAAAATGTCCAAATATAGTTACTAGTGATTAAACATTCATCTCTGAACATGGTGCAGTATCCTTCCTGGCCAAGATCTGTGTGGCAAGAGGCCTGGCCCACAGGTTTTACTCACATGAGTGAAAGGCAGAAGCTGAAACACACAAATCAGAATCACAGAATCCCATCCAATGGAGCATATGGAGGAGGTGTGGACAGAAGGAGTCAGGGATGTAAGCAGGTGAAAGGCAATGACTGGAAGCCAAGATGAGATGCTAAACAAGATCAGAGAAACAGGGTGCAATTGGAGCTTGCCTACATGAATTCCAGGGACTGAGGTGATAAGCTAATACCACTGTGGTTTGGGTTTGTTGCTGGGGATTTGGTTGGTTTAAAGATAGGAGAGTAGAATTCACAGGCTCCTTTCTGTGGCCCAGCAGTGAGATTTTCCCTTCATTCATTGAGGCATCTGCCAGGCAGCCCTCCTGGGATTTCACTTGTCCTTTATTGAGTGCCCCTGGTGCTCACCTGGAGGAAGAATAGCAGAAGCATGAGCTTCGGATCTGGAATCAGAATGGCCTGGGACTCTCCAAAGCCACTGTCTGTGAGACTTTGCAAAATTTACCTAACTTCCCAATGGTAGGCATCTGAAATACAGAGATAATTATACCAACTTCATAGAGTTGCTGAGAATACATGAGATCAAATATGCAAAGTGCTAAGAACAGTGCTTGATAAATAGTAGGTGCTTAATAATAGTGGTAGTAACCCCCTTGCCTATAAAAATTCCCCCCTGAGATGACTTTCCTTCTTACTCTTGATGTATCTGGCCTGATCACACTTCTTTCAAGAAACCTATCTCTTCAAAGTAAGAAGTGAAACCCCAGGGTTGAGTTACACACGGTTGTACGTGATTGAATGCTTGTGGTTTGCTGCTTATCTGAGTCATTTGTCCTTCCATACTTCCCCACCAACTTTCTTACTGGCACGCAGATAAGATTAAACTTGTTGTATTCAGTAGAAAAAAAAATCCCATACTTATTATGACAACTTCATAAAAACTGGCTCATGGGTATTTTTCTTAGTTGCTCCCATTTTACTGACATTTTATGATGCATAATAACTAACAATAGCAAACGCTTATAGTGGCAGCACGTTAAAAAAGAAAAAAATAGCTGCCACATGCCCAGCCAGACAATTCTGCTAAGGCAATTGCATTTCTGAAACACACGGTGCCAACGATCAGATCTTTTGGTGAAACCATTATGAATTTAGTAGCTAGTCTCATAGGAGTTTCTGAAGAATTATTCTCTGAAAGTTTTCTGGAATTATTTTCCCTGTGTCTTTTCAGCCTTTTAATTAGCACTGAGTTATGGTCTCTAGTCTAGAAATAGGGGACTCCTTGAGAAAGCTCATTGGTCCTTACTGCATCTTTACAGTATTTCCCAGTGCGGTATCAATATCCCAGTCCTTGACATGCCCAAGGCAAGTTGTGTTGAGTAATGTGTCCTAAAGGCTGTGGTCATGAGACTTCTCTGTAAGGGTTTATATACACCATGCAAGAGATTTTCCAATATTTAGCACTTCCATGGAGTGAGCCTAGAAGCTATTAAAATTACTGGGGATATCAACTGAAAAAAAATGCATAACCTAAATGCTGAGAATTATGTTTTATTCAGCGGATTTTCTGAGGACTTAAGCCCAGAAGACAGCCTCTCAGATAGCTCTGAGGGACTGTTCCAAAGAGGGAAGGGAGGAGCCAGGATATACAGGAGTTTTTACAACAAAAACCAGGTTGTTGGAACATCAGATGATTACTGTTAATTAAAGAAAAACCAGACATCTCAAGTTAATGAATTTAGAGCTTTTCTATGTACAGGAAGATGCAAGAGTCTGGGCTCACTGAAACAATTCCTTTGGCACCTTAACTATCTAGGGCCAGTATCTTGTTCTTTCCCATCCTGAATGCCCTCGGGGTGCACTGTTGAGGCAGTGGCTGATGACTTGGTGACTGGCAGCCTGTTTGTCTCCACCCTGAGTTTCTTCAGAGCTCACCGTTGGAGCGGTTATAGTGGGTGAGGGCTTGATGGCTGCAACATCCTTTGTTTACTGATATGGCAAGTGACATTTTTCATCCACAGGAACCTCTGCTTAGAGAATGAGGGAATCAGAATTCTTAGTCTTTCAGAATACTGAGAACGTAGAAATGGTTGTGTTTGAGATGCCATGTGTAAACTGTTAAGGGAGAAGCATTCTCCTGGGACAGAATGAAAAAGAAAAGTCAAGAGAGATAGATAGACACAGAAACACAGAGCAAGAGAGAGAGACAGGCACAGAGAGAAACAGAGAGAGAGCTTTCCCTCCAGTGAGCAAGAAGTTAGAGTAGGGCTAGGAAGCAGGGCAGAGAGGACGGCAGCACTGGACCAGTGTTTTCCCATTCTTACTTCATTGTCCTGTTTCTCTGTCACAGCACTTCTTCGTGTTATTTGCTGCGTCATCTTCTGTGAAGTAACGTGGTTCTTCAACCTGAACACGAACCCGTGCAGAGGGAAAGGAGCAGTGGAAGAGCCGCTCTCTTAGCTGCTCAAAGCACTCCTTTTCCAGAGTAAAGGGAATGTTATTTTCTGAATATTCATTTTTTGAGATTATTTCTATTTAATGATTTCCAGAACAGATTTGAACTAGTTGGTTATCGTGTGATGGTCTAAATACCATTCTCCCAAGGGAAAATGCAGGTACATTCAGGTGAACTTTGCTTATATAGCAAAGGCAATCATTCCAATAGTTCAAGTTCAGAGATATGAGATGATAGTAACTGGAGTCTTTTTCCTTTCCTCTTTTCTTTCTTTTTTTTTTTTTTGAATAAATGTAAATTCAGATGTAAAGATAATAATCTATTGCATAATTCAACAGCACATATTGAATATTAATGATATTCTACAGGTATTTAACACTTCTTATCTAATAACCCCAAAATGCTTGCTTTTAGCTATCACAACATATATTTTCTGTTAGCCTAATAGATTACAGAGGCATTTCCAATTCAAAGGTGTAAAGATGACAACTCATAAGGAACAATGTTAGGTCCCACTCTATCTCTTTGATGTTATGAGGAAACTTCCTGCTTCAGACTGGCAGAAGGTCACCAAGAGGGCCAGGAGTAGAGGAAGAAACCATGGTTTCAGTTTCTGAACTCTCATCCATAATGCCCTCCCCAATCAGTGAAGCTCTGGGGTTCCCCATCCCTCTGCATATACAAATTCTTTGGCACACTTTCCGAGAAACAAATTGATAGCTAAGGAAGTTTTAGACCCTGACACCCACAGAAGGCAGGGGCTGTTTTAGCACATGCTGCACAGGACTAAGAGTATCTCCTGCCGTCATATCTGCATACCTTGAAATTGAATTTTAAAAGGTCAGAATCTAGATATATAAACATTTAAAAATATTATCCCCTAAGTTATTTGGTTAGCTTCTAACGCGTGTTAATCTCCTTCTGTTTTATCTGTAGTTGTGGGAGGTCTATGCCCAGAGCCTACAGAGAGCCTTTGTCAGGGAGGCTCTGCGCTGTCAGCAGGGGGGGTGGGGCTCTGCCTGGGCCCTGGCTGGGCTGGCAGCGCTGGGGTGCAGTCAGCAACTGGCTCTTGTCCCGATCAGGCCACTTCTCAGCCTTGCTATTGGCCCAGAGAGCAACTTTCTGCTGCCATGGGACAAGCCCGTGTCCTGCTGGCTGGTGGATACCTGGTGTTGCTTCCATTTGCCATCCAATTCAGTCATCATCACACCACTTCTACAGTCTGGACACCTCAGCACATTCCTGGAAAAAAATGAATAAATGTAAAAGATCATAAAGGATTTATTTGTATAGCTCTCAAGCCCATCAAAAAAAAAAAAAGAAAGAAAGAAAAGAAAAAAAGAAAACCTACTAAAAGCCATAGTATTTGCACTCAGTCAGGGAGAAAGAGAGTTAAAGAACAAATCACTTCCCTTTAGGAGTATTTGCTGTGTTCAAAGATAATTAAGAAAGCAGCCAGACCTCTTGGAAGCTGATGCTTTCTGAAATAGAGAATTTCCAAATGCAAAGTGTTCCTGATGGCAAGATTAAC
The DNA here is from genome assembly GCF_028023285.1 of Balaenoptera ricei. Taxonomy (NCBI): domain Eukaryota; kingdom Metazoa; phylum Chordata; class Mammalia; order Artiodactyla; family Balaenopteridae; genus Balaenoptera; species Balaenoptera ricei. The sequence goes on from NC_082655.1 coordinate 58,062,946, forward strand.
TTCTTCTTGTGCCCCTGTGCATTCTTGATGTGGCATATATCCTGGGAAAGGCCTAGGTCAAACTCAGAAGCTGAAGCTTGCCAAAGGATACGTCAGTATGTCCTGCTTTACCGTTTCCCATTCTCTCCAGACTTCGGAAAGAAAAGAATGCAGCTTTTTTTTATCCATTACCAGCCTTACAGAAGAATAATAGTTTATTTGGGACAATCATGTCGTCCCCCCTTTAAATCCATAGACGTCTAATCCAGTGCACATGCAGGGTAGAGATAAATTCATCTCTCAGTGCTGAATGTCTTTCTGAAATAACCCAGAGGAGTGGTAACCTGGGCCCAAAGAAAAAAAATAATCTTTTTTGTAATAAAGTGATTATATCTAAAGAGTGTTATTCCAATATAATATTTCAACGCTACCCCAGATCCTATTTGCTCTGACTGTGGAGGGGATTCAGGACGGAGAGAAACAGGATCCTGGCCCTAGGTAAGGTGCATACTGCTAAAGGACTGATTCCAAAGAGCCCAGACTCTTGCATCTTCCCATACAAGAAAAGTGCTAAGTTCATTAACTTGAGATGCCTGTTTTTTCTTTAATTAACAGTCATCTTTTGATGTTCCAACTATCTGGTTTTTGTTGCAAAAGCTCCTCTATATGCTGGCTTCTCCCTTACCCCTTCAGAGCAGTCCCTCAGAGCTATCGGAGAGGCTGTCCTCTGGGCATAAGACCTCAGAAAGTCTTCTGAATAAAACATAATTCTCAACTTTTGGGTTGTCCTTTTTTATTCAGCCGACATGACTCTCTAGACAGCTGTCAGCTGGTCAGCTTCAGGCACTGGGCCCGGACCTCTGGATCCCCCTCTAAGAGGTCAATTCCTGCCATCTTATCTGAGTTCCTGGGTGTGGCGGGGAGGAGAAGAGCATCTGTGCAGTCCTGTGTACACCGAAACCTTCACAGGTGATGACCTGATACACCCCTTCCTCCTTTCCTGTCCCCCACCCTCTCCTCTCTTCCTCCTTCTCTAACCCTTCCCTTCACTGGCAGCTTTCCCCAAAAGATATGCAGAACAGTTGACTTCAATGTTGCTGTTACTACCCCGCAAGTATTTTAGATAATTTCTAGTTATGAATAAAAAAGGTAATGGCTGGAGCTGAAAGGCAAATTGGGGGATAATTGTAATTTTAGTCAGCAGTACCATGTGGTGGTGACATCTGGACTTTAGAATCAGCCTGAGTCCAAATTCTCCCCTCACTATTACTCGACTTTCATGGGAACTTCCACAGCCTCAGCTTCCTCATGTGTAAAATGAGAATAATTCAAAAATTAAATGAGATAACATATGTAAAGATCTCATTATGTTTCTGGTACATAATATCTGTTTAATAAATGTTAGCTATTATTGTTAATTCCAAACCTATAACACCTCCTTACCAGTGATGTCATATTTAAAGGCCAAAAAATTAATAACAGTAGCAAAATCCCCAACAAGTTTTGGAAAACTGAGATTGAAATGGAAGAAATAAAACCTCTGAATGCAATAAATGTGTTACGGAGTATATGACAAAGCCAATACTTTTCTATGAAAGGATTTTATACTTCGTAGTAAACTTGAAACTAGGAACTTAGTAGAATTAGTAAAGGTCAGACTTCTGGACAAAATATCTGCTTCCCTGGGCATTGTCTTGAGTCTAGTAAAATTACTGACCTTCTCCCAAACCAAGCTGTTCCTGTATATGAAACAGTGTTGAACATGGTTTCTGGTCTCCAGAAAAAGATACTACAAACTGCAAAGTATTACTCTTGATTAATAACAAGCATCCTCTCTGTTGAATTGTGTCCCCCTAAAAGATATGTTTAAACCGTAACCCCCAGTACCTCAGAATGTGGCCTCATTTGGCAATAATGTCTTTACAAAGATAGATTAAAATAAGGTCATTAGGGTGGGCCTTAATCCGATAAAACTTGTATACTTATATAAAGAGGAAATTTGGATAAAGAGACAGGCACACAGAGCGAATGCCACTTGAACATGAAGGCAGAGATCCAGGTGATGCATCTACAAGCCAAGGAAAGCCAGAAATTACCAGTAAACCAGCAGAAGCTGGGACAGAAAGAAGCAAGTAACAGATTCGCCCTCTGAGCCCTCAGAAGGAACTAACTCTGCCAAAAACCTTGATCTTGACTTTCTAGCCTCCAGAACTGTGAGAAAAGAAATTTCAGCTGCTTAAACCACTTAGTTCGTAGTACTTTGTCATAGCAGCCTTAGAAAACTAATACATAAACACAATGATCACAGCCATGACTATATTAAAATTCCACAGATCATATTGAAAATTATATTGAAGAATCACAGCTCCCCAGGCCTAACAAACAAATACATGCCCTTAAAATTCCTCTTGTTTTCCTAAACTATTGCAGCTGCTACACTGGCAGCAGCCTCAACCTTTCTTGTTGCCCCTGCATTATTGATTGCTATTTCATATTCTCTCAGGCACCCATTACCTCTTCTGTTGTGATTGTTTTCTGTTTGTTTTTCACCCCGTTATGTCTTTAAAATGATTGGCATGCAGCCTTATTTTGTATTCTAATATTTAAGACTGAGAGTCAACTCAGTCTGGAAAGCAAGTGGGGGGCTCAGCTTAAAGCAACACACTTAGCTCCAAGCATCCATGAGGGCTGTAAAGCCTCCCAGAAGCACTGGGTTGTTTGTGTCTGTGGAGTTAGGTTAATTATAACCTAGTGTTCTATCTACACCATCCCTCAGACTTCCTTTCACCTTGATCATGATTTTAGCTGCTAACATGACTCATCTATCTGGTCTTTTCTCCAGTAAGAAGATGAGTATTACAGAAGACGTTTGCCATTCTTTGGCTCTCCAGCATCCAACAACTCACTCCAATCAACACCCTAATACAGGAGTCCCCAACCCCCAGGCTACAGACTGTTACCGGGTGAGCGAGCAAAGCTTCATCTGTATTTTCAGCCACTCCCCATCACTCGCATTACCGCCTGAGCTCCACTGCCTGTCAGATCAGCGGCAGCATTAGATTCTCATAGGAGCTTGAATCCTACTGTGAACTGTGCACACGAGGGATATATGTTGCGTGCTCCTTATGAGAATCTAATGCCTGATGATCTGAGGTGGAGCTGAGGCAGTGATGCTAGCCCCGGGGAGTGGCTGCAAATACAGATTATCATTAGTAGAGAGGTTTGACTGCACAGAGACCATAATAAACCAATTGCTTGTAGAATCATATCAAAACCCTATCCGTGAGTAGTAAGAGAAAACAAGCTCAGGGCTCCTACTGATTCTGCATTATGGTGAGTTGTAAAATTATTTCATTATATATTACAATGCAATAATAATAGAAATAAAGTGCATAATAAATGTAAAGTGCTTGAATCATCCCCAAACCATCAACCGTCCCCCCTTACCCTGGTCCGTGGAAAAACTATCTTCCATGAAACCAGTTCCTGGTGCCAAAAAGTTTGGGGATCGCTGCCCTAATATCCCATTAGGGGATGTCCCAAAAAAATATCCCTTTTGGGAAATTCCCCAACTATGACTGCCTCCACCCAGGAATGAAGGGACTCAAATCCTTCCTGGCCCCTTTGTGAAGTCAAGGAGTGGGCATAAAACCAAAACTCAGTCCATCAGGCCTCCTTCCTGGAACTTTGAATCCTGAGCAAGTAACAAATCCTTTTGGCTTTCAGAGTCATCCCAACAGCAACACAAAGACCAGATGGTTTCTGCATTATAGTTCCTGCTGCCAAGCCTGAGGAGCTGCCTGGAACTGCCAGTTTTCCAAGACGGGTGCTCCAGACTCTTGTTAATATTTGTGCACCTGATATGCTTCTGACATACATATTCTGGCTTTCTTTTTCCATTTATTTTTCTTTTTCCTTCCTTTCCTCCCTCCCTTCCTTCTTCCTCTCTGTCTCTCCCTTCCTTCCTTCCTTCCAACCTTCCTTCCTTCTCTCTCTCTCTCTCTCTCTTTCTTTTCAACCACATTTGGTCTCAGTGGCTTACAACCAAGACTCTTGACAGATTCAAGGCCTAATCAACAGAAACTACCAGACTATGGTGCAGCTTCATCTCATATAAGCAGTGGGATACGAGGAAAATCTTATATCCAGTCTGTGCCTGTTTGCTCATGTGGAATGTGAGTCTGATATCTGCCTTCCTAAACTCTGAGCTTATTGTGCAATCCAAGAAAGCTCTTTGTTACTGTTAAGAAATGGAATAATGATAATGATGATGATGATGATAATGATACTAAAGATACTCTATTAGAGTTTCATAAGGTAAATATGCAGGAAAAAGAAATACATAGATGTGAGGTGGAAGGTGGAATACTTAAAGCACTTTAAAAAATTACATAATAAATTTCTTTCTGAGTGTTAGAATAAAATATTTGAAATTCACACTACATTTCAATGTACCAAAAAAGAGAGTCATTCCTTAAAGGATGCATTTAATACTATGTAAATAATGCTGCTCTTCATTTATTTTTCTTATAAATATGGATTTCTTTGTTTCAGATTTTCTTAAGGGGAGTTCTATCTGAATGTGTTACAGCTAAATTCATGAGTCCACCCATATCAGATTGCATATCATACCCCCAAATGCAATGCCTGTTAGATCTTTTGTTTATACCTTAATTGTTGGCTATATTTTTTCAATAAACATTTTTATTGAATTATACATTCAGAAAGGTATACAAATCATAAAGGTACAGTTTATTGAACTATCACAAAGGGCACACACCCGCTGTAAGTGACAGCTAGGTCAAAAACTGAATATTCCTAGAACCTCAGAAAGTACCCTCATGCCCCTCTCAGGCCATATTTTAGCTGCCTGAATTGCCCTTAATTTTAACACCACAGAACAATTTTTCCTGTTTCTGAATTTTATTTAAGTGGAATTATAAACTATGTATCATTTTGTATAAGGCTTCTATAGATCAACAATATATTTATGAGATTCATTCAGGTTTTGAGTGTAGCAGCGTTTCCTTCATTATTGTGTGTTATTCTATTGTATAAATCTACAACAACTGGTGTATTCATTCAAATCTTTGAAATGTTTCCAGTTACAAATGATATTGTTTTCAACATTCTATTTTATCTTTTGGTGTACATATGTATTTCTTTTAAATATTTACCTGGGGATATAATTGCTGGGTCATAGAATATGAATATGTTTAACTCTTATAGATAAAAAATAGTCTTCCCAAAGAGGTTCTGCAGTGTTCTGCATCCTTGTCAACACTTGGCATTATCAGTTATTTTAAATTCTAGTTATTCTAGTGGGGTTTAGTGTTATCTCCTTGTAGTTTTAATTTTCATTCCCTTGATTCTAAGCACACAAAAAAGAAAAACTACATTATCTTTTATTATTTACACTGAGGGATATGCAGAGAGACAAACTGTACCCAAAGTGAGCTCAAAACTTTACAACCTTGCCCTCGAAACAAATACATGTACCTGAATCTGCATGTGTGTAGGAGACCAAGTGTATAACTGAGGAGTTCTTCAAATAGCTTCCATGCAGAATTAAGTGTTTATGAAAAGATAGATAAGTAATAAACACAAGCTAATTTGAAACTTACATATATTATTAAAATTCAACTTAAGCACAACAACTATTTAGAATCTAGACCAACGAAAGGTTTTCTTTCGGGGGGTGGGTTATTTTATCATGAGGTTTGTTAAAATTGCTGGTCCATGATGATATTCAAAAGCACACCACCTAGGGCTTCCCTAGTGGCGCAGTGGTTGAGAATCTGCCTGCCAATGCAGGGGACACGGGTTCGAGCCCTGGTCTGGGAAGATCCCACATGCCGCGGAGCAACTAGGCCCGTGAGCCACAATTACTGAGCCTGCGCGTCTGGAGTCTGTGCTCCACAACAAGAGAGGCCGCGATAATGAGAGGCCCGTGCACCGCGATGAAGAGTGGCCCCCGCTTGCCGTGACTAGAGAAAGCCCTCGCACAGAAACGAAGACCCAACACAGCCATAAATAAATAAAAATTAAAATTAAAAAAAAAAAAAAGCACACCACCTAGCTGATTTTATTATCATTTTTAAACTCTGTACAGACAACACATCCCCTTATTGCCTGCACTCAGAGTGGACCACTCTCACTGCCCCATCCTTGGTTGCCACGAAGGGATTTTATGTCTTTATATGTTGAGTCATCCTTGCATTCCAGGAATAATTCCCAACTGATCATGGAGTATACTCTTTAAATTTTTTTTCTGATGTCCTAAATGATTTCGGCCCCATCCCAATTTACATCACCTACTTTGAATGGGTTTCTGGGCCTTAAAACTCAAAGAGCCTGGTGCATAGTGGATGCTAAATAAAACATTACCTTTGGACCTAAATTTATGGGTTTTTCTGTTGACTTGGAATGGAAACTCTTTCTTGGAGGCTAGTGGGAGTCAAAACATCACACTAATATTAGCATCTCTTCTTCTAGTGAGTTAGAGAATCAAAAATAACTAAAAAAATAAAAGAGCACTTTTGTGGGAAGTTAAGGAAGGGACTTGTCCCTTGGCATCATTAGCTCACTTGAGCTTGCACTCATCTCTTTATTGCCAGTGAGTTTACTGGTTGGCAAATAGACATGGTGAGGACAGCACCAACTTTCAACTAGATACAGACAGAAAGAATCAGAAGTAGGAATATACTTTATTGACATGTCATTATTTCTCTAAATACCATGATCATTTAGAGACATGGTTTATGACATCTGTTTACAGTTTACAAAGGCATTAAGAACCAAGTGACAGAGCAGAAGCAAGAAAAACTACAATCCTGCAGCCTGTGGACCAAAAACCACAGTTACAGAAAGATAGAGAAGATGAAAAGGCAGAGGGCTATGTACCAGATGAAGGAACAAGAAAAAAACCCCAGAAAAACAACTAAATGAAGTGGAGATAGGCAACCTTCCTGAAAAAGAATTCAGAATAATGAGAGTGAAGATGATCCAGGACCTCGGAATAAGAATGGAGGCAAAGATTGAGAAGATGCAAGAAATGATTAACAAAGACCTAGAAGAATTAAAGAACAAACAAACAGAGATGAACAACACAATAACTGAAATGAAAACTACACTAGAAGGAATCAGTAGCAGAATAACTGAGGCAGAAGAACGGATAAGTGACCTGGAAGACAGAATGGTGGAATTCACTGCTGTGGAACAGACTAAAGAAAAAAGAATGAAAAGAAATGAAGACAGCCTAAGAGACCTCTGGGACAACATTAAACGCAACAACATTCGCATTATAGGGGTCCCAGAAAGAGAAGAGAGAGAGAAAGGACCAGAGAAAATATTTGAAGAGATTATAGTCGAAAACTTCCCTAACATGGGAAAGGAAATAACCACCCAAGTCCAGGAAGCACAGAGAGTCCCATACAGAATAAACCCAAGGAGAAACACGCCGAGACACATAGTAATCAAAGTGGCAAAAATTAAAGACAAAGAAAAATTATTGAAAGCAGCAAGGGAAAAACGACAAATAACATACAAGGGAACTCCCATAAGGTTAACAGCTGATTTCTCAGCAGAAACTCTGCAAGCCAGAAGGGAGTGGCATGATATACTTAAAGTGATGAAAGGGAAGAACCTACAACCAAGATTACTCTACCCGGCAAAGATCTCATTTAGATTTGATGGAGAAATCAAAAGCTTTACAGACAAGCAAAAGCTAAGAGAATTCAGCACCACCAAACCAACTCTACAACAAATGCTAAAGGAACTTCTCTAAGTGGGAAACACAAGAGAAGAAAAGGACCTACAAAAACAAACCCAAAACAATTAAGAAAATGGTCATAGGAACATACATATCGATAATTACCTTAAACGTGAATGGATTAAATGCCCCAACCAAAAGACATAGACTGGCTGAATGGATACAAAAACAAGACCCATCTATATGCTGTCTACAAGAGACCCACTTTAGACCTAGGGACACATACAGACTGAAAGTGAGAGGATGGAAAAAGATATTCCAGGCAAATGGAAATCAAAAGAAAGCTGGAGTAGCTATACTCATATCAGATAAAATAGACTTTAAAATAAAGAATGTTACAAGAGACAAGGAAGGACACTACATAATGATCCAGGGATCAATCCAAGAAGAAGATATAACAATTATAAATATATATGCACCCAACATAGGAGCACCTCAATACATAAGGCAACTGCTAACAGCTATAAAAGAGGAAATCGACAGTAACACAATAATAGTGGGGGACTTTAACACCTCACTTACACCAATGGACAGATCATCCAAAATGAAAATAAATAAGGAAACAGAAGCTTTAAATGACACAATAGACCAGATAGATTTAATTGATATATATAGGACATTCCATCCAAAAACAGCAGATTACACGTTCTTCTCAAGTGCGCACGGAACATTCTCCAGGATAGATCACATCTTGGGTCACAAATCAAGCCTCAGTAGATTTAAGAAAATTGAAATCATATCAAGCATCTTTTCTGACCACAACGCTATGAGATTAGAAATGAATTACAGGGAAAAAAACGTAAAAAAGACAAACACGTGGAGGCTAAACAATACGTTACTAAATAACCAAGAGATCACTGAAGAAATCAAAGAGGAAATAAAAAAATACCTAGAGACAAATGACAATGAAAACACGATGACCCAAAACCTATGGGATGCAGTGAAAGCAGTTCTAAGAGGGAAGTTTATAGCTATACAAGCCTACCTAAAGAAACAAGAAAAATCTCAAGTAAACAATCTAACCTTACACCTAAAGGAACTAGAGAAAAAAGAACAAACAAAACCCAAAGTTAGCAGAAGGAAAGAAATCATAAAGATCAGAGCAGAAATAAATGAAATAGAAACAAAGAAAACAATAGCAAAGATCAATAAAACTAAAAGTTGGTTCTTTGAGAAGATAAACAAAATTGATAAGCCATTAGCCAGACTCATCAAGAAAAAGAGGGAGAGGACTCAAATCAATAAAATCAGAAATGAAAAAGAAGTTACAACAGACACCGCAGAAATACAAAGCATCCTAAGAGACTACTACAAGCAACTTTATGCCAATAAAATGGACAACCTGGAAGAAATGGACAAATTCTTAGAAAGGTATAACCTTCCAAGACTGAACCAGGAAGAAACAGAAAATATGAACAGACCAATCACAAGTAATGAAATTGAAACTGTGATTAAAAATCTTCCAACAAACAAAAGTCCAGGACCAGATGGCTTCACAGGTGAATTCTATCAAACATTTAGAGAAGAGCTAACACCCATCCTTCTCAAACTCTTCCAAAAAATTGCAGAGGAAGGAACACTCCCAAACTCATTCTATGAGGCCACCATCACCCTGATACCAAAACCAGACAAAGACACTACAAAAAAAGAAAATTACAGACCAATATCACTGATGAATATAGATGCAAAAATCCTCAACAAAATACTAGCAAACAGAATCCACCAACACGTTAAAAGGATCATACACCACAATCAAGTGGGATTTATCCCAGGGATGCAAGGATTCTTCAATATATGCAAATCAATCAGTGTGATACACCATATTAACAAATTGAAGAATAAAAACCATATGATCATCTCAATAGATGCAGAAAAAGCTTTTGACAAAATTCAAAACCCATTTCTGATAAAAACTCTCCAGAAAGTGGGCATAGAGGGAACCTACCTCAACATAATAAAGGCCATATATGACAATCCCACAGCAAACATCATTCTCAATGGTGAAAAACTGAAACCATTTCCTCTAAGATCAGGAACGAGACAAGGATGTCCACTCTCACCACTATTATTCAACATAGTTCTGGAAGTCCTAGCCACGGCAATCAGAGAAGAAAAAGAAATAAAAGGAATACAAATTGGAAAAGAAGAAGTAAAACTGTCACTGTTTGCGGATGACATGATACTATACATAGAGAATCCTAAAACTGCCACCAGAAAACTGCTAGAGCTAATTAATAAATATGGTAAAGTTGCAGGATACAAAATTAATGCACAGAAATCTCTTGCATTCCTATACACTAATGATGAAAAATCTGAAAGAGAAATTATGGAAACACTCCCATTTACCATTGCAACAAAAAGAATAAAATACCTAGGAATAAACCTACCTAGGGAGACAAAAGACCTGTATGCAGAAAACTATAAGACACTGATGAAAGAAATTAAAGATGATACCAACAGATGGAGAGATATACCATGTTCTTGGATTGGAAGAATCAACATTGTGAAAATGACTATACTACCCAAAGCAATCTACAGATTCAATGCAATCCCTATCAAATTACCAATGGCATTTTTTACGGAGCTAGAACAAATCATCTTAAAATTTGTATGGAAACACAAAAGACCCCGAATAGCCAAAGCAGTCTTGAGGGAAAAAAATGGAGCTGGAGGAATCAGACTCCCTGACTTCAGATTATACTACAAAGCTACAGTAATCAAGACAATATGGTACTGGCACAAAAACAGAAACATAGATCAATGGAACAAGATAGAAAGCCCAGGGATTAACCCACGCACCTATGGTCAACTAATCTATGACAAAGGAGGCAAAGATATACAATGGAGAAAAGACAGTCTCTTCAATAAGTGGTGCTGGGAAAACTGGACAGCTATATGTAAAAGAATGAAATTAGAATACTCCCTAACACCATACACAAAAATAAACTCAAAATGGATTAGAGACCTAAATATAAGACTGGACACTATAAAACTCTTAGAGGAAAACATAGGAAGAACACTCTTTGACATAAATCACAGCAAGATCTTTTTTGATCCACCTCCTAGAGTAATGGAAATAAAAACAAAAATAAACACGTGGGAGCTAATGAAACTTCAAAGCTTTTGCACAGCAAAGAAAACCATAAACAAGACGAAAAGACAAACCTCAGAATGGGAGAAAATATTTGCAAATGAATCAACGGACAAAGGATTAATCTCCAAAATATATAAACAGCTCATTCAGCTCAATATTAAAGAAACAAACACCCCAATCCAAAAATGGGCAGAAGACCTAAATAGACATTTCTCCAAAGAAGACATACAGACGGCCACGAAGCACATGAAAAGATGCTCAACATCACTAATTATTAGAGAAATGCAAATCAAAACTACAATGAAGTATCACCTCACTCCTGTTAGAATGGGCATCATCAGAAAATCTACAAACAACAAATGCTGGAGAGGGTGTGGAGAAAAGGGAAACCTCTTGCACTGTTGGTGGGAATGTAAATTGATAGAGCCACTATGGAGAACAATATGGAGGTTCCTTAAAAAACTAAAAATAGAATTACCATATGACCCAGCAATCCCACTACTGGGCATATACCCAGAGAAAACCGTAATTCAAAAAGACACATGCACCCGAATGTTCATTGCAGCACTATTTACAATAGCCAGGTCATGGAAGCAACCTAAATGCCCATCAACAGACGAATGGATACAGAAGTTGTGGTATATATATACAATGGAATATTACTCAGCCATAAAAAGGAACGAAATTGAGTCATTTGTTGAGACGTGTATGGATCTAGAGACTGTCATACAGAGTGAAGTAAGTCAGAAAGAGAAAAACAAAGATCGTATATTAATGCATGTATGTGGAACCTAGAAAAATGGTACAGATGAGCCAGTTTGCAGGGCAGAAGTTGAGACACAGATGTAGAGAATGGACATATGGACACCAAGGGGGGAAAACTGCGGTGGGGTGGGGATGGTGGTGTGCTGAATTGGGCGATTGGGATTGACATGTATACACTGATGTGTATAAAATTGATGCCTAATAAGAACCTGCAGTATAAAAAAACAAACAAAACAACTAATACTAAACTTTCATTGGGTTATTTGTATGGAAATATGTTAACATAAATGTTTCAGACATTACATGAAATTTCTAAAAATCTTATATTTGTATTTGTATGGAAATATGTATGGAAATATGTTAATATAAATGTTTCAGACATTACATGAAATTTCTAAAAAAAAAAAAAAAAAAAGAACCAAGTGACAGTGCAGTAAGATTGCATGAGACAAGATTCCTGTTTTTCTCCTGACTTTATTTCTGTGTTGTATCAGTTATATGACAGTTATTTAACCTCTTTACTGTGACATACCATGGTAGGGTGTGCTATGCTGTATTAACATAATTATGCTCCTTTATTGACTATAGAAAAAGAATTTTTCAAAAGTCCTGGGCACTGTAAACAGCAGCTTCTTCAAGCTAATGCACAGGAGTGTCAGCACAGAACTGCAGAGGTTAGTTAATGGAGGCTGGAATTCTGCACTATTAATAAAGCTTGATATTTAAGAATTGAAGTGAATTATCTATGAGGTTTAGGCATGGAGCTCTAGGAAATAAATATTTTATATAATTACAAGGTAAGATTAACTGTCTAAATATTATTCATTGCCTTACAATTTTTAGCACTTTATCCCTCAATAATTAATATTATTTACTAAGTATCTATTACTATCATTAAGAGGTAAAATATTATATATAATAATAAATATTATGAAATCATTATTTATACATATCAAACATGGGGCTGAGGAGGACCTGGGAAGGGGAATCTGGGCGGGGGCCAAGGGCGGCCTGGAATTTATAACTTTATTATTATATTTCAAATAATAACTATTCAAATTTCCTATACACTATTCACTGCATGATAATATATAACATTTATTGCTATATAATGACTAGTATTTCGTTTATTAGTATTTTGTACTCGTAGTACTAGCAATTAGTAACAATTTACTAAATAATGAATGTATAGAAAATGATTTTAATTATATGCGAAGCCTCTCCCATCTCTCCCCCCACTTCACCCCCAGGCTACGATCTCTAGAAGAACTGGGCAGTAATTATCACATTTTCGTGCTTCTCTGAATGTTCTACAATTTGTGACACTTGAGCCATGTCTGGAAGGATGAATGGGGTTAGTTAGGAAAGGGGAGAGCGAAGGATTTGTGACACTTGAGCCGTGTCTGGAAGGATGAATGGGGTTAGTTAGGAAAGGGGAGAACGAAGGTCTTTCCAGGGAAGGGCCAACAGGTACAAAGACATAGAGACGTCTGGCACCTCAGAGGCTAGTTGGAATGGCTGGGGGCTGGCTGTCACCCTTCACAGTCTCACATCCCTAGTGCAATTTCCAAGTGTCCTCTCTCTTCAGCAAGATAGTCAAACTTCTTTAACAGAGGCTGACTTCTAAAAGAGCAAAAGTGAGATTTGCCAGGTCTCTTAAGGGCTAGACCAGAATCTGCAGTCATTTCTGCCACATTCTGCTGGTCAATGCAGGTGACAAGGTCAGCATAGATTCAAGGGAAAGAGAATTAGCCCTTACTTGTTGATGAGAGGACAGACATATGTCTGTAACGATGAGGAGAACTGGATACTATTATATGAAACAGGATTGTTCCTTGAAATTTGGGAATGAGAACATCCCAGATTAGCCACATCCCTTCTACTTTTAAATTTCACTATGTTTTGAACTACCTTACTCAAAAATTGCATTTCTTTTATTACATGAAGGAGAAAAAAGAAGGAAAAGAAAAAAGAAATCCCTGTAAAGGAAATCCGCTTTTGAAGTTCCCCAAACTAATTAAAAACACACTCAAGTCTCATTTATTTTATATTATCCATAAAATAATCAAAAGTTAACAGGTATTTACCTATGCCTGTTAGAGTATTAATTTCACTAGTAAAATCATCTAAAGTATCAAATTCTAGACATCTGTTTAAACTAATAATCTTAAAGAAACTTTGTCTAAAGCAGAGTTGTGGCTCACTAGATGAAATATTTTTATTAGATTTTAAATTAGATGGAGTTCATTTGTAGAAAACAGACACCACTTCAGGTACTTAAGAAGAAAGGGATTGAATACAGTGAATTTGGTGCATACAAACTAACTGGAAATGTTGGAGGTACAAAATCCAGGATGCTGTAGATCAACACCACAGAACATGTCATCATCAGGAAGCTGGCAAGTCAGGAAGCTGCAGTCTCAAGTGGGCCATCATCTTAGTCATCATATAAGGAAAGAGTATTTCCTACAATTGTTGATCGGGATAAGAGGATGGAAAGCCACCACTTAAACGTTGACCTCTGGACCGTGTACGCATAATGAGTTATATAAGGGCAAAAACAAATTAAAAGTAAGAAAAAAACTTTAATTCTTTCTATTGAAAAAAAGTGAAGCATTTCTCCCTCTTCCTTTTCTTAGAACATTCACTTCAGAAAACTTATAATTCCTGTTTCTTTGAAATATTTGTAATTCTTTTTAAAAACTAAATATGCCTCTTGCCACTTTTATAACCCAGGAATGTTTCCTCAACCTAGAAACCAACTCTGAAATGTTAGCATCAAGGAAGAAAACGCCCCTATCTCTCAGTTTTTACGGGAGGGTAGAAGCCTAACTTCAGCTGGCTCCTGGCTCTAAGTTGCAAACCTACCTCCTGTCATAATGATATAAGAAATTTATTTTTCCTTTGAGTAAAGGCAATGAGCACAGGTGGTTACCCTAATTACCAAGTGAATTTAGGACCAACTATGTGTGATAAGTTGTGCTGTCCTGTGCTGTTTATCTTGAGAACACAGATGGAATGGGTTGTGTCTGCTCGGCTGCATAAAAGGGTGAGGTTCCTTTCTCTCTTTGCATTCTTCTACCAGATTACCTGTAATTCACGTCACATTCTGGTTCAGGCTTATTCAATAACAAAATTGTTTTCTTTTCTATTTTTGTGGGGAGGATTTCTGGGTTGGCAGGGGATCTTGTTTTTATATTTCCCCAACACTTTTATGCCACGGCCTCTGTGCCTTTGCTCCTGTTTATTTTTTTCACTTATTCAAGTCTTGCATGAGTGCATTTGTTAGGCAAAACCTAAATCATACCCAGAACCCTAATTCTGGGTGAGTCTGGGAAATGTCATTTTTAGCTTTCCAGTCCCTACAATGTATGTTTCATCAAAAGAATGAAGTTCTAAGTTTCTAGACAAGTAGTGAATAAGGCATCATAAAAATCATATAGTCCAAATGAGTTTAATTCTCTGCTTTAAATCCTGGAGGAACTCTAGTATTTGAATTTTTCTAAACACGAGCTGCAACTGATACACACCTCAGCACCTGCCAGGTGTCAGTGAGAATTAATGACCAGTTCTGAACATCTTCTCTGCCAACAGGCCTGAGCTAATCATTCTATTTTTTAGCTATCACAACAACTGTGCAAGTTGACTATAATTACCTGGATTTTGCCCATTAGGACACTGAGGTTCGAACAGTTTACATGTCCTGTCCCAAACTATACAACTAGAAGGGGAAAATTCAACATTTAAATTTAGGTGGTTTGATCCATTCCCCTACTTGTCTCATGATTTTCCCTTTTTACCTACAGGTTCCTAGATCAACCCAGTGGGGTTTCTCCTGCCATATCACACACAGTCTCAATAATACTACTAGCGTTAAGAAAATGCTTTCAAGATAAAGAAGTAGAGGCTTTTCTAGATGTGGCTGAACTCAGGAACCTGGTTTGCAGTACAACCAGCTGCGCCTGCCCTTCTGGCCAGCCTGTGCCCAACGGCTTCTGTGGATGGACAGCTAGAGGGGGAGGCAAAGCACCTTCCCAGCGGGGCTCTGCCTTTCCCCACAGGACCGTATTGGGTAGGTTACTTGACTTTTCTAAGCCTCGACTTCCAAATCTGTAAAACAGAGATAAAAACTGAGTCTGCCTCATGGGTTTGTGAGGACTGAATGAGAAAACACATGCAAAGCACCTGCCCCATAGAAAGCACCAAATGAAGGTCAGAGCTCCTGATGATTCCATGATGATCAAATTTAACACTTCACGAAGCAGTGCATTCTCATTTGAGACAGCCTGAGTTACTGACAAATGGTTTCTTATATAGAGCAGAATTTTGCCTCTAGTGCATTTTATTCATTGGTCTTAAGTATTCCCTCTGGGAAAAAAGCAAATTAGGCATCACACTCTTCCACATGACAACCCTTTAAGTAGTTGAAGGTACATTTCCCTTGTATTTCCTACATTTTCCCCTCTCCAGGCTAATACTTCACAGTCCTTTCCATTGACTGTGATATGGTCGTCAGACACTATGCCATCCTGTTTGTCCTTTAGACAATCTAGTTTGTAACCCTCATATGTGACACTGTGAACAATATGGGCCCAGAGGTGAACACAGTACTCCAGAGATGCTGTGCCGATGCAGAAAATTGAAAGTCTGAACCTCCCTTGGTCTGGGTACAGTTTACCTTAGCTTAACCTGACATTTGCTGTAAACAGCCTCCTTACACTGTTCACCCATATGAAACTTGTGTCTGCCAACTTCCCCACCCAACACACACTCAAGGTTTTATATACAAACTACTCTTTAGCCAGTTCTCCTCAAGTTTATTTTTGGAAATATTTTTAAACTGTTGGTATTTACATTTTATTCCATTTTATTTCACAACAGTTTTGACTATCATCTCAGTCCCTCAAGAGTTTTTTTTATTGAAATATAATTGATTTGCAATGTTTCAGGTGTACAGCAGAGTGATTCAGTTATACATATATATATGTATATATACATATTCTTTTTCAGATTCTTTTTTTTTTTAAATCTTTATTGGAGTATAATTGCTTTACAATGGTGTGTTAGTTTCTGCTTTATAACAAAGTGAATCAGTTATACATATACATATGTTCCCATATCTCTTCCCTCTTGCATCTCCCTCCCTCCCACCCTCCCTATTCCACCCCTCTAGGTGGTCACAAAGCACCAAGCTGATCTCCCTGTGCTATGCGGCTGCATCCCACTAGCTATCTATTTTACATTTGGTAGTGTATATATGTCCATGCCACTCTCTCACTTCGTCCCAGCTTACCCGTCCCCCTCCCCATATCCTCAAGTCCATTCTCTAGTAGGTCTGTGTCTTTATTCCTGTCTTACCACTAGGTTCTTCATGACCTTTTTGTTTTTTTCCTTAGATTCCATATATATGTGTTAGCATACTGTATTTGTTTTTCTCCTTCTGACTTACTTCACTCTGTATGACAGAGTCTAACTCCATCCACCTCACTACAAATACCTCCATTTCGTTTCTTTTTATGGCTGAGTAATATTCCTTTCCTTATAGGTTATTACAAGATATTGAATATAGTTCCCTGTGCTATGCAGTAGGTCCTTGTTGTTTATCTATTTTATATATGATAGTGTGTATCTGTTAATCCCAAATTCTTAATTTATCCCTCCCCCCAAGAGCTTTTTAATCTTGATTTCATTATTTGCTATATAAGCAAGTTCTCTGGATTAGCTAGGATTAGGTTTGGCTATGAATTACATGACACTAAGATGCCACGACTGAAACGAAACAGAAACGTATTCTATCTTATGTGAACAAAGACCATAGATAGAGCCCGCGGGACTGGAGTGATGACTGTGATCATCAGGGACCCTGGTCCCTTTGACTGGGTCCTAGCATCCTAAACACCTCTTTTACCTCATGGTCCAAGATGAAGGCTAGAGCTTCAGCTGTCACATCTACTCTCCAGCCAACAGGAAGGAGGAAAGAGCCAAGAAGTTCATCAGCCTATTTAAGATGACCACCTGAAAGTGTCATTCCATGTAACACTTTGGTTTATAGACCCTTATTTAGAATGTAGCCACGAGGCCACACCTACCTGCAAGAGAGGTTGAAAAATGAAATATCTGTTCTGGGCAGCTATGTTTCAGGCTAAAAAGAATAATTCTATGAAGTAAGAGGGTGAGAACATGTACTGGGGGGCAACTAAGAGTTTCTTCCACACCTTCCCAGGTTTGTGTCCTTAGTAAATATGAAAGCCTCCTTTCTATGACTTTATTCACATCATTGATAAAAATCCTTAAGGGGACCCAGACATGGGCACATTCAGCAAGTGAAATCTTCTCCCATGTCCAGCAGTGAAAAGTGCCTTAACCATATCATTCATTCAACAAGAAACCCTTAAATATAGCAAAGCTGAAGGGGGGGGTGTGTAGGACAGGGTGGGGTTGGTGATGTCAAAGCTTGTACCACATCCTTCACCACCAAGGAAACGGAGGATGAGAGAACGGACCCTAGAATATGTATGCCTTTGCTTTTATTGTCATTATTTTCTCTTTAATACCTTGACATGTAGGTCTTACCTGATTTCATTCTGCTAAAGTAGGGTGGTTAAAACCAAACTCTTTCTAGCTTGTTATCTCTACAATTTTTAGTTCTGTATCTCAGATTTACAGCCCAGGACACCTTTAGGTACCAAATGGAGTAAATGTCATAGACTCCATCCACTTAAGTAGAGCAGTGCTTCTCAAATGTCAATGTGCACAAATTATGTGGAAGAAATTGTTAAAGTTCAGAATCTGAGTCAGTAGGTCTGGGAGGGAGCCTGAGATTCTGCCTTTTTAACAATCTCCTTGGTGATGCCAATGCTGCTGGTCCTTAGACCACACTCTGAGATTAGGCTACACGCTCCATGTGACCACAGACCCTGTCTGCGATGTACCCATATTCCCAAAACCCAACAGTGTACGTAGCACACAGAAGAGGCACCATAAATTTTTTTGAATAAGTGAATAAATAATATAAATATGGCCCCATAAGCTATCTATGGAAAGTAAAATTCAACTTAATTTACTTCTACTCATAATTACTCATGTAATAAGCATCTACCTCATGCCATGAACTATATTGATACCTTAATGCCATTAATTATTTAGTGTTTACAACAATTCTATGAGTTATGTATTATTTCCATATTGAAAATGAGGAAATTAAAGATCGGAAAGTTAAGTTTGCCTAGAGATCGGAAACTAGAAAATAAAAAGTTTAAATGATAGAGCAGTATATCTGGTTTACAATGTTGTGTGAATTTCTGCTGTACAGTGAAGTGACTCAGTTATACACATATATACATTCTTTTTTAAATTCTTGTCCATTATGGTTTATCACAGGGTATTGAAAATAGTTCCCTGTGCTATACAGTGGAACCTTGTTGTTTATCCATTCTATACGTAATAGTTTGCATGTACTAACCCCAAACTCCCAGTCCATCGCTCCCCAACGCCCCCCCTGCCCCCCGGCTTGGCAACTACAAGTCTGTTCTCTATGTCTGTGAGTCTGTTTCTGTTTCGTAGACAAGTTCATTTATGCCATATTTTAAATTCTACATGTAAGTGATATCATATGGTATTTGTCTTTCTCTTTCTGGCTTACTTCACTTAGTATGATAATCTCTAGTTGCAAGATACATCATATTTTTAAAAATAATTGAAAAGATAGTGATTTTGTAAGAGAGAAGTAAAAGAAATTCCTTCCCAGACTGTAGATGATTTACCTTGGATCAAAAAGTTAGTTGCTTCATTGTGTACCAGTCTTTTGTACTGAAAGCTTAGTATGTAATTTGAATGGAGAGATAACTGGGTTATATGTTTTATTTTGTTGAGATAACATTGTAAATCAACTATACTTCAATAAAAATATAAGTTAAAAAATAACTAAAGTTTTATTGGAACACACACACACAAAAATAAAATAAAATAAAATGATAGAACAGAGAGCAAAACAGATCTGTGCAATCCTAAGGTCCACCGTGCTCACCTGCCTCTTTTTACGAAGGGAAAACAAACCACTAACCCTCACAACATCAAGCTCATTTGAGAGATTAGTCCCACCCTCTGGCTCAAGCTGCAGAGAAAGCATCTCTTTACCAGCTCTGGAAACAAAGAGCAGGTAAGGGGACTGTACCAAAGCTAAAGTCCCCATGAAGGTCCCACCCCCACCAGTTTCTAGTTTACGAGTGGGCCCACCTCACAGCCTTAGCTCAAGGGTAAGGCTCCAGAGCACCAAGCATTGCCTAAACCTCTGGGACCAGCCTTACTCACCACTCCATGATAAGATAATCCATGACACAGACAACATTTGGGTGAAGTGTCTATACCCCAAGTATATTTGTTTGACTTATCTCTAAAACTCACAACTCGCGTCGATTTTAACAATAAGAATTTTTTCTTCAATTTGGGTCACTACATGCATAAAAGTGTTACAAATTTTTATTTCCTTACCCTATCTCTTTATTGTACTACATTGAAGATGGTGGATTTAAAAAAAAAAAAAAGTTTACTAGGAGATTTCTCAAAATAAATAACAATAAATAACAAATAATTCATCCATAAGAATGTGTGCAATTAATTAGATTAAAAATGTGACCACAATTACTTGGCAGCTCCTCCCATCAAGAGGTGAAGTCTGTTTCCACATTTCTTGAATATGGGCTGGACTTGTGACCTGCTTTGACCAGTAGAATGCAATGGAAGTACTGTAATGTTGTGTGAGTTGAGTCTGGTTCTCAGGAAGCTATGCAGCTTCCATTCTTGCCCTCTTGGGATGCCGTAGCTGTGAGATCCAGCCCAGGCTGACCTGCTGGAGAAAGAGAGATCACGTGGAGCAGAGACAAGCTGTCCTAGCTGAGGCTCCCTAGATCAACTAGCTCCCAGCCTCACTGCCCACGAATTGCAGCCGCATGAGTGACCACAAACAAGATCAGCAGAATTCCCAAATTGCTGACCCACAGACTCGGGAATAAATAAAATGACCGTTGCTACAACAGACAACTGATACAGTATGTAATATTAACTCTACATGTTGCTATAGGGATTGGAAACCATGGCTGTAACACACCTAATCCAGGGTCTGGCATATGCTATGTGCTTAATAAATATTAGATGTATTATTATTTTTCAACAAATTGTGTATTTCAGTTTTTGTGAGAGTTCAAAGTTAAATGCATTTCATAAGACCAGCTTGCAGATGTTATACTTAATAAACTGAGGTTAAAAAGGAAAGTTTACATTGAAACCTTGCTTCACTAACGATAAGTTATGTCCATTATAAAAAGCAATGGATAAAATATTAGAAGGAATGATTTGCACTCACCTAGTCCCGTCTTTGACTGCAAATAATTCACTGAAATCAAGCAATGTTTGATATTGTTTTCAAGGTTTCTAAGAGGAAAATATTCTAAGATTTCCCTTCGTGACTTTTTCCTCCATTAGGGCATGAGTTCCCTTTTATGTCTAGACAAAGTCTCCACTAAAGAAGATTGTTATCTGACTGTTTGCTCAACTGAAATGCAAGGATCGTTGCCACTTTCCCATTACTACTGTGCAAACACCCGAGGCTCTTTCTATGTTAATTACATCAAGACTCTGGTTTTGTGAAGAAGGAGCTCACAATCAATCCTGTGGTGAGTCCCATCTTGATAAATCAACAGATTTCGGGAGAAGTAACTCTCACAGCAACCCTGTGATGTAGGAAGATAAGATAAGACAAGATAAGATACGGTATTTTCCATCCTGTTTCTTTGTTTGCTTATTATTTTAACCTTACCTTATTTAATATGTGAGAAATAAGGAAATTGCATGATTTTTCTAAAATAAGAGAGAGAGATAATACAAGTTAGAATTGGTATTTTACTCCCGCATAGACAACTGACTACAAATTGAGCGTTTTTTTTTACTACTCAGCTAATTATGATGATATTGAAAGCAGCGCTATTCACTTCACCGGTGGGTTAAGTGGGGGCAATATGCCCCACCAGCAACTATTGGTTCTTGGGGGAGTGAACATTTTTTTAGCTATTACAATAGTTTATGTCCCTCAAAAGGGCCAAGGAACATAAACAGATATACAGAATACTGGTATTAAAATTTCATAGGAAATAATGGTTACTAGGAAAATAATGGCTCTTTAGGAGGGTAATAATAAAAAGAATGTTGAGAAACCCTGACTTAACTTTTTCCTTTTGTTTTCAGTTTCATTAAGAAATAATGAACATAAAATTGAAAGATATCTAAAGTGGACAATGTGATGATTTGATATACGTTGTACGTTGGGAAAGAATTCCATTCATAGAGTGAATTCACACATCCTTCATCTCCCATATTACCCCCTTTTTCTTTGGTGAGAACAATTATGTTCTACTCTCTTAGTAAATTTTAATTATGCAATACAGTGTTATCAACTACAATCACTGTGTTAGACATTAGATCCTCAGACCTTATTCATCTTAAGGCTGAAAGTTCATACCCTTTTACCTATCTCTCCCTATTTCCCCCACGACACAGCTGCTGACAACCACTTTTCTACTTTCTATGAGTTTGACTTTTTTTAAATTTTACATAAAAATGATACCATTTCTCTGTCTGGCTTATTTCACTTAACACGATGTTCTCCAGGTTCATCCATATTGTCAAAAATGATAGGATTTCCTTCTTTTTTAAGGCCGACATATATATACAGACACTTAGGTTGTTTCCATACCTTGGTTGTTGTGAATAATGCTGCAGTGATCATGGGAGTACAGATATCTCTCTAGATAATGGTTTTGTTTCCTTTGTATGTCAGAAGTGGGATTGCTGGGTCATATGGTAGTTCTGTTATTGATTTTTTTGAAGAACCTCCATACTGTTTTTCATAGTGGCTACAACAATTTACATTCCCACCAACAGTGCCCAAGGGTTCCCTTTTCTCCACATCCCCGCCAGCATGTTTTATCTCTTTTTTAAAATAGCCATTCTAACAGGTGTTAGGTTATAGCTCACTGTGCTTTTTATTTTCATCCCCCTGATGATTAGTGATGTTGAGCACCTTTTCATGTACCTATTGGCCATTTGTATATCTTCCTTGGAAAAATATTTATTCAAATCCTTTGTTCTGACTGCTCCACCCACCAGCCTTTCCCTCTCTCTCCTATCTTCTGGCCTCCCTATTTCCTGAGACACAACAATATTGAAATTAGGCCAGTTAATAATCATACAATGGCCTCTAAGTATTCAAGTGAAAGGAAGAGTCACATGTCTCTCACTTAAATCAAAAATTATAAATGATGAGTGAGTGAGGAAGGCATGGTGAAATTCACGATAGGATGAAAGCTAGGACTCTTGCACCAAACAGTTAGTCAAGTTGGGAATGCAAAGGAAAAGTTCCTGAAAGAAATTAAAATTGCTACTCCAGCGAACACATGAATAATAAAAAAAAGTGTAACAGCCTTATTGCTGATATGGAGAAAGTTTTAGTGATTTGGTTAGGAGATCAAACCAACCACAATATCCCCTTAAGTCAGAAGCCTAATACAGACCAAGGCTCTAATTCTCTTCAATTCCATGAAGTCTGAGAAAGATGAAGGCACTGCAGAAGAAAAGTTTGAAGCGAGCAAAGGTTGGTTATGAGGTTTAAGGAAAGAAGCCATCTCCATAACATAAAAGTGCAAGGTGAAGCAGCATGTGCTGATATACAAGCTGCAGCAAGTTATCCAGAAGATCTGGCTAAGATGATTAATGAAGGTGGCTACACGGAACAACAGACTTATATTGGAAGAAGATGCCCTATATTGGAAGAAGATGCCACCTAGACTTTCATAGCTAGAGAGGAGACATCAATGCCTGACTTCAAATCTTCAAAGGACAGGCTGATTCTCTTGTTAGGGGCCGATGCAGCTGGTGATTTTACGGTGAAGCCGATGCTCATTTATCGTTCCAAAAATCCTAGGGCCCTTCAGAATTATGCTCAGTCTGCTCTGCCTGTGCTCTATAACTGGAACAACAAAGCCTGGACTTCAGCTAAAACAGCAGAAGCTGTCCTGCTCCCATACTCCTTATTTGCTGCATACACTTCTCCAATGTGTTGAAGCCCTTCTTCTAATCTAGTTTATATCCCAAGTTTGTATCCACCTTGGCAATAAAATTCTTCCACTTACCCTAGGACTTTTTGAAATAAGATTATAATGTCCCAAGTCATGTAGGGACTGGGTCCATAAATGCCCTATATATATATATCTCACTTCTTAGCAGTAGCCACAGTGATTGGTTCAGTGGGTGAACACGTGAGCCAAATTGTCCTGAGTCTGTCTGTGGAATTTTTATATAGCAAAATGGGGAAAAAGCGTATTCTTACTTTGCTCTGGAATCACAAAATTTGGAGACTCTAAGCCTGGAATTGGCTACCTTCCCACACCCCCACCATGTATATGAATCCATCTCTCTGCAATAGAAGAGGACAAAATCAATAAGCAGGAAAAACAGAGACAAAAGACAACCATGATGGCACTGTGTCTCCAGGTCCTATATCTGAAGTTCCCCAGTTTGCCCGATCCCTGCAGCTCTTCCTTGGCTTCTCAGAACAACCCCCCAGATGACTTCATTAAAACTACCTTGGTGCTTAATCTTTCTTAAGTTGGAGTTTACGTCATTGCAAACATAATATTAACTGTAGCAGAGATAACTAACTCTTATGTCCAAAATGTATGCATTTCCTTCCTGGAGCTGTTACCAGGAACTGCAACCCAGTCAGGCAACACACTTTCCAACCTCAATACACCTAGGTGGGGCCATGTGACTTGTTCTTAGTAATGGAAACAAGCGTGTATTAATTCCAGATCAAGACTGTTAAGAAGTGGTTATATCTTCTTCACTCTTTGTTTTTCTTCCACTAGCTGAATACAGATAAGCACAGTGTAAGATGGTGAACCTACAAGACAGAAAGAGGCTGAAATCCTAAATCACTAGTTGGAGGAAAGTTTCCCATTAATCCCTTTGGGAGTTGATGTGATTGAGAAGTAAACTTCTATCATACATATTGAAAAATTATATATTTTGAGGATCGTGTGATACAGCAACTACTCCTATCCCAAAGTAATTCGCTAACTATTGAAGTCTTTAATCTCAATTTTTTCATGGCAATTAAAATTTTCTTTGAGCTTAGGAATGAACATGAAAGGTATCCTAGAAGAGGTATCACTTGAACCAAATCTGGAAACATGAGAAGAATTTAATTACGTGATAAAGGAAGAGAATGGCATTCCAGTGGAAGAGAAGCACGTATGCAAAAAAGGACAGCAAGAAAAATCATGGAATATTTGGAGACTAGTAATCCATTTATTATTAATAAAGAAAGAAGAAGAGTAATGGGATATCAGTTGAAGTAGCAGGGGGGAACCAGATCATAATATGTCTTGGACCAAAACAAATTCTGTGAAACTCTGGGTTCCCACAACCACAATCATTATATCACCCTTGATGACAGAAAGAGCAAGTAATTCTTTATAGAAATTTTTTTGTAGGATTCATGGCATGTATATCAAGAGAAGAAAATGTTGATACTCTGCACATTACTAATGGAGTTAGAGTTTGGGCTAATTTCTGGATTGAACTTGAACTTGAAGGTAGTTAATGGTCTGTGTAGTAGCTTGGGATAAAACTGCTTAGTAAGAGTTCTTTGTATGGGATGGTGACAAAATAATCTAAATGAATTCTCTCTCGCAGGATATAGAAATAAAAAATACTCACAGGGAAAGCAAATCACTTAAGCAATGACTGTATCCAGAAATATTGTTAACAATTCTCTGTGAGGTTTATGGAATAAGCCAGTTATGGAAGTATCAGGACCCAAGGCCAATTGATAACAAGAAAGGGACACAGTAGCCAGGTTACCTTGCTTTATCTTGCTTTCTTGTGCTAATCCCACATAACCAGTGGTGATCTGGGTGTACCACTTCCACGCCACCTTAGAAACAACTGCACTCAACCTATTATGCCACACTAACGGGTTCGTATTCCATCTTGAATGTGCAAGTTACTCCTACAATAAGGTAACAGCCATAATGTCAACTCCCAGGAAATACAACAATTGTATTTTTAGTGCAGGCTAATTTGACCTCTAGTAATCAATCATGGACTCTGACATGGAAAAATTTTACATTAAGTGAAAGAAAATAAATGGGTTAGAGGAAATCAACTGAAACGACTGTTTTATAACACGCAGGAAAGTAATATTTTAAAATAGTCCATCTGTTGACAGGATATTGATACTTGGAAATTTCTGTGGATAAACTTAGCAGGGCTTTGGCCTTTCATGTTGCAACTATGACTCTTACTGGCCAGAAAGTAGCCATGGAGGCAAAGGGAATACTGTTTAGATACTGACAATAAATGAGATAAAAATCCAATAGAAGGATTGCACATTGCAAGAAACAGAGTAGTTGATTTAGGATTGTATGTCATTTGGGCAATCAAGATTTCTCAACCTGTTTTTCACAAGATGTTATATGGTATTTTACAATTAACGTTTCTGACCAATGATGCTTGGAAAATGTTAGCTTCAATAGATTTGAGCAAGTTTCTTAACTGCAGGATTTTTCAGAGCCTGTAATACGCTAAGCAGCATTTTTAACGTCTAAGAAAGGATTTCAAGCATACAGCCTATTTCTCTAACTTATTTGACCTTACAACATTTTTGGGTAAAACATCTTAAACAATGCTCAGAATTACCAGTTTAACTAGTTCCATGCACTGTCATTGTGGCCAAAGAATTAATTTTTAATTCAGTCTTTCAAAATTTGTATAAGAGAATTTAGGTAAAGCAATTGTTTAGCATTGTAATTAGGGGGAAATTCTTACCCAAAAGAAATTCTGCACCTGGACTTACCATGGAAACCTCAGTCAGAATAAACTAAAGAGGGATATGGAGTGTCCTCTCCATGGGAACCGAGTGAACACTAAGGCCATGGACCCTTCAGGTCTTTTGATCATACAAGGACAGCGCTTCTCACCTCAAGTAATAAAGTACCTTACACAAATAAAATTCATTATTTTATGGTACAGCTACTTAAAATGCAATATTTTCACTGCTTTTATAGTCAAATGACTAAGCCTACCTTGGTGAGAACAACAGTAGTATTCTTTTTTACTTAGAATACCAAAAGATTATCTTTTCATTAAATATGGTCATCTTCCTTAAAAAATTCATTGAAAGATATGTATGGGTCTGGTTGACTTGCAATACAAAGAAAAGTTAAATGGAACAGTTATTCCATCTGTCTGAATTAAAATGAAATCTGCAAATTCTGTAAAATGAGAGTATTAAAATTTGTTTCCTGTCATTGTGCCAACAACTAACAGGCTACTACTATTTTTAACATTAAATCTCCACAGAGGAAGCTTACTGAGCTAAGATTTTTTTTTTTTATAAATTTATTTTATTTTATTTATTTTTTTTATTTTTGGCTGCTTTGGGTCTTCGTTGCTGCACACGGGCTCTCTCCAGTTGCGGCGAGCGGGGGCCACTCTGTTGCAGTGCACGGGCTTCTCACCGTGGTGTGGTGGCCTCTCCTGTTACGGAGCATGGGCTCTAGGCACGTGGGCTTCAGTAGTTGTGGCATGCAGGCTCAGTAGTTGTGGCGCACGGGCCTATCTGCTCCGCGGCATGTGGGATCCTCCCACACCAGGGATCGAACCGTGTCCCCTGCATTGGCAGGTGGACTCTCAACCACTGCACCACCAAGGAAGTCCCCTGAGCTAAGATTTTTGTTATAATATTGAACACAGTCTAAGGAATGCTTTGGTTTATTTTTTTTTTCAAAATTCCAAGGCAGATACATGAATCTATCCTAAGAACAGTAAGAACTACACAGAAGACCGAGGATGCCTAGGAGTCAGAAGACGTGTGTCCAATGTGTAGTTCTGCTACCATCTTTGGACAATGAGCAAACTACTGCAGGTATCATTTCCCCAACACAAAATGAAAAGGTTAGAATAGATCAACCTAGCTTTAAAAAGCCATGACTTGAAAATAATTTTCTAATGTGTCAGCCCTTTCAGCTGAAACTCAAATAAGTAGAATGAGAGTGGGTTCCAGTGTCTCATGAGTATCACTATTGCAAAGTAATGCAAAGATTTCCAAAGGCTATTTCAATGTGCTCTTGTGAAGCCCATTCCTAAAAGGAGGTGCCTACTGATTTCATACAATGATTCTAAAGGAACCTCTGGAGGTCAAGTAAGGAAGGGGGTCTGGAAGGAACAAGTTCTGCAGAGTTCCAAGCTACACAGGTTTGCCCCGTTGACAAACCATTCATACACCACAAGATTTCCATTTTGTTTTTCCTTGATTTTGTGACTTTTCCTGAACTTTCTAATCTGAATTTGAATCACATGTAAATTGGAGCTAATACGTGAGCCCAAGTCATATAAGATTGCATATGGAAAGTCATATATTCAGGGGCTCATTTTAAGAGAAAGTTTATTTTTACATCTTTGAGACATTTGTGTGAATACTTATGACACCTAGTGGTCAAAAACTGGGAAATGAGATATTTAAGGAAGAGGAAGTGGGAATGGCCTGAAAGAGGAAAATCTATAGATAAAGGAAGAACTGCTTTTTAGCAAAACACTTGTCCATAAAGGTGTCCGATTCTGGAATCGTTTATATAAGAAGAATCAACTTAAAGAAAACAGAAAATACAAAGGGTCACATGATCCTTAAAAATAAAAAGAGTCTAAAGAATCTGGAACTATGCCATCTTCAGAGAATGAAGAAGAATTTCATCCATTTGTATTCTTCCCATCTAGCAGTTTGAAAAACAATCATTCAAGAACTTCTGTGATGCATGGATGCACACTGGTCTTTAGGACACTGAACTGACAGGTCAGCGTCTTTTCATTTTGTATCAGAACATCTTTTTATTTCCCATGTGTTGATGCAGACTTTAAAAAATGTTCCCAATAAAAGGAAACTCTAAATTATTCATGATGTCTACTTTGCAAAATCTTCAAAGGGAAGAGATGTAAAATATGGAATTCCTTTTCAATAAAAACAGTAGCTTACCTTCTCTCTTAAAAAAGTGAGAATCAGAAAGATAATGATAATCAGAAGAGAGGAGATGCACAGAGTTCGAATGAATTTGAAAAAATAATTCACTGGGGTGGGGAGCAGGCAGGAATGAGCACAATGGGTTACAGAGAAAGCCTCGTTAATAATATTCCTAGAAATTGTTACAAGTGATCACTCCTCTTGGTTCCTCTCTCAACTTTTTGGCATTTCCAAATGAGATCCACCCTACGAACTTTATCACAGAAGGCTTATCAGCTCTACTACCCACTTTCCTTCATATATTGAATATATTCCATACTTTAAAACAAACCAATTGCTTAGACTTCTCCTATCTGAAATGTATTCCAAAATATTAGTTGCTCTTATAAAATTTATTTTACAGGCTGTAGGGATAGTGTTGAATGATGTCATGTAAGTCCCCTCCTTTTGAAAGCAAAGCCCTAAACATTCTGGTATATATGCCTTGCCTGAGAAGGATGATCCCATTAATATATCAATCTAGTTATTAATTTCCATATTTAATTTAGTTTGAAATTTCTCAAGAATTATTTGTTAATTTGGATTACCTATACTACTGCTTCCCTTCATTATTGTAAATAGCCAAGAACTGGGAGGCTCTGGAGTTCTTTCCAGACACTGAGAATTGAATTGGCTCAGTAGATAAATATTTCCTATAATTTTGAAGCCAAAAGAGTTTAAATTGGAGTTAGCTGCTTAGTACAGAGAAGGAAAGAAAGGAAGAAATAGAGGGAGAGGAAGGAAAGAAGGAAGGAAGGAACGAAGGAACAAAGGAAGGAAGAAAATAAGTTCTTAGAATCCAAATGCCTAGTAAACACGTTTTCAGAAACTGAGGGAAACCAAAATACTCTTTATGCATTGAACTTTCTCTTGAGATCTTTCTTAGAGCCCTGTCTGGAAGTCAAGTGAATGGGACCTTGCAGAGGCTCTACCATTAAGCCTCTGTGAATCCTTGGACAAGTCACACAAACATTCTGTATCTTCCTCTCTTCATCTTACAATATGGAGATATTTTGCTAGATGGTATCTAACTAAGGTCCCCTCCGCTTCAGAATTTGATTTTTTAAATAGTTTATTGTATTTACTTATTCTTATCTTATTTTCTCTGCTAATTAGGCCCCTCAAGTTTCCAGTTCAATACCCTTTGAGATTTGAACCAAGAGAAGAGGAAAACAGAGCTAATATCTGTTTTTTCACTGCTATGAGAAACGAGAAAATAGAAAAATATACTGGAAGATTATCTTGGGAAAGAAAAAAATTACTGTTTTAAAGCAAAATAAATAAATCATGAACATAATTTAGGCAGTGACATATAATGTTATTTTTGTGTGTTAAGTTCAATAATTATGACATTTTAAAATACTACTGGTTTGAAAGTTAGGAATTGGTAATTAGTGTTTTGAAGGTAGGAAGGGAGTAGGCTTAAAAAACTTAAGGGTTCAAAAAGCTGGAAATTGCTTTTAACAATTCTACATATTTCCAGAGAGATTCAAATATGTGGAACTCTCCTAAGAGAGAGTTCTCTCTCTCTTAGGAGAACTTGAATTCTCCTAAGTTTCCTTCCAGCCCTGAAAATCTGAAAGTCTATGTTTATTTCTCCTGGATTTTTCTACCAAATGGCCTTTCCAAGTCCCTCTGAGCTTAGAGTTATTTAATTTCATGACTCCTATTTTCTGAAGGAAACCAGAATGTCATCCCAAAGTATGCCTCTTTGACATAAAAATTATTTTGAGCTGAAGGCAATTAAGAAGCAGTAAATGCAGATAAAGTTACCCTCTTTTCTGCCTAAACACAGGAAATAAATTCTCCTTTCACTGGAGACAGACTCTTAGCCCAGAGGAGGCACCAGAAGAATCTGCAAAACAAACTTGTTAAACTAACCCTTATCTTCCAAGTTACTTCTTCACCATTTACCCACCCTTAGCCCAAACCCCTTTTTGTTTTTGTTTGGTTTTTTTTAACCAGAGAATTGTACACTTTATTTTTTATTTATTTTTTTAAATTTTTATTTATTTATTTATTTTATTTATTTATTTTGGCTGCGTTGGGTCTTTGTTGCTGCGCCGGCTTTCTCTAGTTGCAGCGAGCAGGGTCTACTCTTCATTGTGATGCGTGGCTTTCTCATTGCAGTGGCTTCTCTTGTTGCAGAGCACAGGCTCTAGGCGTGCGGGCTTCAGTAGTTGCGGTGCCTGTGCTCACTAGTTGCGGTGCGGACTCTGGGACGCGTGGGCTTCAGCAGTTGTGGCTTGCAGGCTCAAGAGTTGTGGCTCGCGGGCTCTAGAGCGCAGGCGCTGTAGTCGTGGTGCACGGGCTTAGTTGCTTCGCGTTATGTGGATCTTCCCGGACCAGGGATCGAACCTGTGTCCCCCGCATTGGCAGGCGGATTCTTAACCACTGTGCCAGCAGGGAAATCCCCCAAACCCCTTTTTCTTGTCAATTCTTTGCAAATTTATTGTTTCTTTGTCTAAAAGATACAAATGCTTCCTGCTCCAATCACTTCTTCCAGCCTTCATTCTCCTGTGCAAGCTCCATGTACATGTAAAAATTCAATACACGTTGTATGCTTTTCTCCTGTTCATCTGTCTTTGTCAGTTTAATTTTCAGACCCAGCCAAGGACGAGAAAAACTTTTTCCTCCCCTACGATACCAACCCACGAGAACAGGAGAGTCCATCAGTGGACTGATGAAGACAGGAAAGTGAGAAGATTTAGGAATAAAGATCATTTTCACTGTTTTTACCATCTTTTACCTGGTGAGGAAATGATGAAGTGTAGGTAGCCTAGAAAGAGTAAGAAATAAGAAACAGGAGTGTAGGCACACTAGTACTACCAGGCAATGCCTGGAAAAATATCAGTGTTTTGTTTGTTTTCAGAAGAAACTATTTTTTGCACTCTAGCCCCTCCCCAAAGGAATGAGTTTGTTCAAGAAACTCATTCACATGGTGTCAAGTACTATTTGTAAGTGGGTGATGTGGCTTGTGTATTTATAGTAGCACTTCTAAGGAAGTGCTGAAGAAAATCCTGTGGCTGAGCAGTATTAGATTGTTTCAGTTCCTATGATATTTATTTAACCTAAACTAAAGCGTGAGAGCGCACTTACCATGCACACAACTCAGGGAATACCTGCTACCCTGTCCCAGTGGACATTGGTTGTAAGATAAAAAGCCAAAGCTATAGGGCCCACTCGGCCAGTGTTCCTTTTCCAAATAATAAATTTACCATAGAACTAGATTTTTTAAATCTACCAGAAGAGTTTTGAAAGGCAGCAAAAAGATTAATGGTGGAAAGGGAAAAGCCCAGGATACAGAGGAATTAAAGAACCGGTATTTTCCCTTTTAAACTAAATTCTTACTACATTAGCCTGCTTTTGTTGAGGCTTATTTCAGGGTCTAGTTCAATACGCTTGACCAGCAGAGAATTACGGAGTTTAAAGAAATCTACACCATGTATATTACTTATGTTTTATACTGTAGTATATGAATTCTGTTCAAAATGATTCTGTGTTTGTTTAGATAGCATCTTTGTTTCCATGTCAGTCTATTATTCTATAAATCTACTGAGGGCAGGGGACATTTCTAACCCCACAGTTGCCTCAAAAAATATCACTCTCTAACAAGAATTTCATGCATGCCACCCCGTCATTCCATTTTCCCCATCATTTTAGCAGCCAGCAAGAGCTTCCCTATTTGATGATATACTAGACTACGTGCCCTAGTCAATCTCCTGTAACCCCCAAACCCGGCATATATCTCAACTCTGAGCAAACTGGGCTCTGTGTCTTCCTTCCCTGTAATGAATCTTCCCTTCTGTTGCATATTAACATAACAAACTTCCAGGAGCCTACCTCTCATCTGTTCTTCTTTCTCTAAGGCTGCCTTTCTAGAAAGGAATGCTACTGACTTATAGGCCCTTCTGCTTATCCCAGAAACAGTCTTTTTAAAACACACTCTTGTCTTTGTGCATTTGAGCAGTAGACACGCCACTGTCAAGTAATTCCTTTTAGAAAATGCACTGACTCCCAGGTGACATTAAGTACAATGCCATGAATTCTCACTCCTATGGCAAATGATAACCATATTTGTATTGGTAAATGGTTATTAGTTTTCTTGGGGAGTTATTATAAAGGATTACATGCAAAATGTATTCATATCCACTCAAATAATTCCAGCATACTTATTGGAGGGCAGAATAATTTTAAATGTCAGAGAACATAGATAGCATCCATTGAACTTCCTCTACCTTATTATCAAGTAACCTACATCTCTCCTCAATTCTATTAGGAGCATTTATCATTTCAATCTGTTGATCTGCATTTTGGTACTTAGACTCTGGAGTCTCTTTAAATTAAATAAAGCAAGATAGCCCAGACTTTGGTTATCTATAAAAGCAAAAGACTGAAAACAATCCACGTGAATATTAGTAGAGCCTTTTTAAAGTAACTGTAATTATTAAAAAGAACAAGGCAACTCCAGATGGGCTGATAAGAACTTTCTCCAAGATTGGCTGTTAAACTAATAAAGAAAAGTACAGAGATGCATATATAATTGTGCCTGCATTTACAGAGAATATTGCTAGAAAGATAAATAAGAAACAGGCTACCATGATAGCCTCTAAATGGGAGACCTGAGTGGCTGGGCACAGGGGTGTAGGGAGACTTATTGTTTACTCTATTGAAACAGAGTTCCCCTAAAACCAAGTTCCCCTGCCGAGTTTATGATTACTCTCTCTATCCAAACCTTTATTCCCTTTCTTGTCCCTTCTGACCTCAATCCTGTGCTAATTGAACACTAATCAACCAGAGTCAGATGACTAAAATTGCTGTTGTTGATAACATGTTACTGTACTAAAATTGCTATTATAGAAATCATTGTTAACATACAAACTCAGGTTGTTTCTCCAGAGCAAGATGAGCTAACAGACCCCTAGCCATGGACCACCTGGCCAGAGAATTGTAAACCAGAGACGTCCTGACTTCCAAACCTCCGATTAAGAAATGTCACAAAACGATGATTAACCCCAGCTTCTTTGTTCTTCCCCTTTAAAACACTCCCAACTCAGAGATCACGTTGGAGTGGATCTGAGGCTTGTCTCCCACTCCCTTGCTTGGTGCCCTGCCATGAACACTTACTTTGCTACAAACCCACTGTCAAAGTTTGGCTCTCTGCCCAAAAGCCCTTGCTTGGTTACAGTATTACCTTTTGAATTTTGTAATATGTGCATTGAATATATTTACAGATTTTAAATGATTTATTAATTAAAAAACTCATAGGTACCGGAATTAGACTTTGGCTAGTGTTCTGATACAGTTGCCAAATAAAATATAGGACACCCAGTTAAATTTGAAATTCAGATAAACAATGTTTAAAATTAAAGACAAGTATGTCCCAAATATTGCATGGGACATACTCATACTAAAAAAATTGCTGTTTATTCGACATTCAAATCTAACTGGGTATCTTGTATTTTTATCTGCTCAGTATGGCAACCCTAGGTCCTGATCCCACCATTTATTTTGTTTGTGACCCTGGAGAGTGAGTTAGGTCAGATTCCTCGAAGCAGCAGAAAGGAGAGGATGAGACCTCAGCACATCCTGGTTCCGCGGGGGTAGTCAGAGGGCAAGTTCAGCTTCAGAGCAAGGGCCTTTGTTCCCCACACCTGCAACGGCATCCCTGTGGGGAAAGGAGGGCATCTCCAGCCCTCCTCACTTGCAAGTAAAATGTCTCCAGTAGTCCGAAGAGGACAGTCTGCCCGTGAAGAGCCACAGCTGTGGCTGCTGGAAGTACACCAAAGCTGGGGGAGCGAGAAGGAACTATAGAAGCAGATCCAAAGGAAAAAGAAGAAGTAGTTGACTGGAAGTGATGATGAGCAGGGCCACTCCTATTCCTGCCTCTGTTTCTGGGACCTCTATACTCCTCCTATTGGGTAGCCAGTGGTATGTAATGGCTGTT
Source organism: Balaenoptera ricei (assembly GCF_028023285.1). Taxonomy (NCBI): domain Eukaryota; kingdom Metazoa; phylum Chordata; class Mammalia; order Artiodactyla; family Balaenopteridae; genus Balaenoptera; species Balaenoptera ricei. Next base: position 58,097,609 of record NC_082655.1, read on the forward strand.
ACTCTGTGGTTCACAGCACACCTTAAGGACCACACCTCATCTTTGCTTTGCCTTCAAAGGACTGTTCCATGCTCTGTCAGGCTAGCATTTTCCAAGTGAGGTGCTTCATGGTAGGACGAGTGGATCTCATGTCATGTACACTTTGTCACACCTTATTCACTATGAAGTGGGTCCCTTAATCCAAGGCAATGTTGTTTCAGCAGATCAGACACTCGGTGGGCCCTGAGATAGTGGTGTTAGCTGATACACTACCGCGAGAACAGAAACCCTATATCTGGAATATGTGTGTGTCTGTCAGATCGGGATGGACTGAGCCACAGATCCTGCTGAGGAAGAGCTAGGAGCTCCTTGCTGCATACACTTACTGAAACATTGCAGAGAGTTCTGACGACCTATTACTGCCTATCAAAGTGCCCCAAATCATGGTTCAAGCAACAATGACTAACAACAATCATTACCTCTCATGGTTTCCATGGGTCAGGAATTCCCCAGGGCTCAGCAGGGCTGTTCCCAGTTCTCCAGAAGCAGAAGCAGACCCTGAGGCAAGACTTTTTGAGCAAGCAACTTGCTAAAGGAAGTTGGGAGAGATCTGGAAGGCGAGGGAGGAGGGGAAGCAGGAGCAGGAAGGGGAGGAAACCAAGGCAGGGTGTGATCTCGTCAGTTCTGCAGAAGGCTGGCTCCACCTGATCCACTGGCCACCTCTGGAGTGTCCGTTACATCTCAGAGTTGTCCTAACCTGATGCAAGGGGCCTGAGCATTCTCATTCCACACCTGTCAGTCATTGGTCATTTACCACCCTGGACAGCAGGGGGTAAACCCCCAGGCATGCCTGGCTCTACTGATGCAGATCCAGTGTCCCCTTTAGATTGCCTTTTTTTTAAGAAGAATATTTATTTTACATTTTTTTTTAAAGGAATTCCTTTATTTTTATTATTTATTTATTTATTTATTTTATTTTCAGCTGTGTTGGGTCTTCGTTTCTGTGCGAGGGTTTTCTCTAGTTGCGGCGAGCGGGGACCACTCTTCATCGCGGTGTGCGGACCTCTCACTATCGCGGCCTCTCTTGTTGCGGAGCACAAGCTCCAGACGCGCAGGCTCAGTAGTTGTGGCTCACGGGCCTAGTTGCTCCGCGGCATGTGGGATCTTCCCAGACCAGGGCTCGAACCCGTGTCCCCTGCATTGGCAGGCAGATTCTCAGCCACTGCGCCACCAGGGAAGCCCCAGATTGCTTTTAAAACTCTTTCTTGATTTGTAAAAAGGAAGTAATATTCATATCTATCTTATTTTTTAGGACTAAATGAAATTATGCCTACAAATTTCTTACTTTAGTATCTGGTACTATGCAAGAACAGAATTGAAACTCATTATTTGGAGCAGGAATTATCCAAAAGATACAATTGCTCCCTTAATTATCAAAAGCAAATGTGAGTATCGGGAACTTCTGAATGGATTGGAAGAGTATCACGTTAAAGGATTTTTAGGGATGCCCGTTGTAGATTCTAGCCCCTCACTACCCTCTTACAAGAACTTATTCTAGATTCTCTAAGTTAGCCTAAACATCAAGATGCTTTGTGCTGGCTTATGGGGTTTGTTGTTGTTTCTCTTAAGCTGTTGTTAGTAATATTTTACTATATTGGTATAAAATTAACATTCAAACTTATATAGCTATATTTAATAAAGTAGGCTTTCTATTTTAAAATACATAAATATTGTCATGTTGAATACATTTCTAGACATTCAAAACACTACCTGATATATAGAAAATCCTTCAAAAAAGAATGTGTTGAATAAATGAATTACTGAATGTTAGTCATAATAATTGGGGAAAGTGGGGGAAATTACAGGTCTATAATCTCTAATCCACAAATCCAAATCCAAAAGGCTCTGAAAAATGATTTTTTTGATAATTTAGTTGGTGGCAAAACCTAACTGGACCTGAACTCATTTGGCAGCAAAGCCTGAAGAAAACTGACAGAAGGCCATGTCAAAAAAATATATAGTCTTTATTTATCCCAATTTGTGTTAATATTTACATGTTCCACTGCAGATATATTAATGTGTTTGATTACAGGGTACTATCCCCAGGTGTCTATGGGAGACATATAATACATGGGTAAATATATGGATATCATATACACACTATATTAACTTTCTAAAATGCAAATCAAATTCTGAATTCAGAGATATATGTCCCAAGGGACTGGGATATGAGTGTCTACATTTTGCTATGACTTTACCTCGTGCCACTTGCACTTGCTATTCCTTCTGCTAGAAATACTCTTCCCATTCCTTTCCTGCCTGGATCCTTTTCTTCCTTCAGGTTTTGAAGTCAGGGACTTTTCACCTTTATTCAACTTTGTATGTCCAGCTCTTAGCACAATGCCTGGCACATTGTAGGGGCTCAACGTACATTTGTTGAATTGAATGAATCAATCAATCAAACAATTAGTCCATTCAGACATGCTAACATTGGGATGGGACTCAAAGACCTCATCTGCTAATTAAGCAAAGCTAATACAATAAAGAAGAACTGACTTGTATATGAATTTGTTCTTGGTATAAAGAAAGTATTTCTCTTAGGTCCACAAAGAATGACTGCAGGTATACAAATCTATGTATAGTGAAATAAGAGACATGATAGAGAAGATGTGATTCTGTACTTGGCAAATACTCTGATGACACTTTAATAAAATTATCTCCTGGACATAACTGCCTTCATTAACATTGTGTTGCCTCATTCTAATCTGGTGCCTTGTTTCTTATTTTAATATGTGTATTTGTGCCCCTGATATGTGGACTTGAAACAACACCATTTTCCCATCAACTGCCCAAACAGAATTGACAGATTTAAATTCTCTGGGATCCTAGAATTACCACCTATTTCCAGAGTAAAGAATTTAAGTTCTCATCAGAACCTTCTACTGACATGTTAATCACTTCAACGTGAAATCAGAAGGTTTTGAGATTATCTCATCTGTGTCATGATGATTTCTCCAAGGTTTCTGGGTGTGGTATACACCTTGTAGGAGGATGCATCGTATAGGTCAAGCTCCAGAACTGGCCATTTTCCAAAAGTCTGCTTGTTCCAGAAAGAGTGGCATTTTTTTTTCTTCCTGTGCTTCTGCCCTGTGCAGCTAAGAGAGGAAGCTGAGTTTAGTGGTTAGTGCAATAGCCTGAGTCAGCAACCTTCATTTCTATATTTGGTTACGTGATTTGCTGAAAACCTTTGTCAAACCAACTCTGTCTAAATTATGAAAGAAGTCTTTATTCTCTTATATGTAACTTTTCTGAACTTCTGTGTAAACACTATTTTCATTGCTATGTTCTGAAACCCTGAAACATATTCCTGGGATTCTTTTCTCATATATTTCTTTTAGTAATGGTCTGGTTGGAGAATCAATAAATCAACAAAATAACCAAGCAAGAAACAAACTAAACTGAACACTAGGGTCTCGGTGGCATGCCCCATAATTTTCACACAACCTAGAGCCAGCCACTCAGATGAGAATGAGAATGGAGGCCCTTGGAATTGTGCCCAAGTGAACATCATGGCCTTGTGTAAAGCCCAGCAAATGAGAAAGAGCAAAACTACCCATCATAAATAACTTTAACTTTTCAATAAGGATGACTTTAGAACCAACATTTCCCTCACTCTAGATCTTTAATTGTATAAAGGAAAAGATGTGCTCCTTGCTAAAACAGTTAAATTGCATCTTGGGGGCAAAATATTTTGTAGGGTAGAAGTTTCCTTAGTCACGTGCTACAGCACTCTACCACTTTGTGAGGTTAACTTTGTTTGCAGCCTGGCAACTACTTGGCCTATGTTTTAAGGAAGGCTGAGTAAATGCTGTGGGGACCTATCTAAAGGGTAAATACTACTGTAAATGTTTTTTAATGATTTTATTACATTAATGTATATGAATGTTCATTGAACCATTGTTAATAACTGAAACTTTCAAAGACTTAAACATTTATCAATAGAAAATTGATAAAATAAATAATTGAGTTGAAGTAAAGTTAAATACTGTGAGGTTTAAAAAATGTGAATCTATATTTGTTTGAGTTTTTAAAAAAAACAAGTAAGCCAGCAGAATACTGTGTTTTATGTTCCCATGTATAAAATGTTTGGGGTCTATATGAACATAAATTTATAAAGAATTATTTCAATGCCTCATAACCAAATACTAATACTGATTATCTATGGAAGTGAGACTTCCAGGACTATTTATTTTCTTATTTGTACTTTTCTGCAGTATTTTCTAATATACTATTTATTTATCATTAAAAATACAGAGCAATTTGCATTAGGTTTTTGCATTTTTCTTATTACAGATATATAAGCAAGTAAATAAGAAATTAAACATCACCCCAATCCCAAGAGATAACCACTGTTAACATTTTTCTATATTTTCCTACATGTATGCACATAATGTTACACAAATGGGATGTGTACATAATTTAAAAATTTTTTATTTTATATTAGACTATAGTTGATTAACCATGTTGTATTAGTTTCAGGTGTACAGCAAAGTGATTCAGTTATACATATACATATATCTATTCTTTTTCAAACTCTTTCCCATTTAGGTTATTACAGAATATTGAGCAGAGTTCCCTGTGCTATACAGTAAGTCTGTGTTGGTTGTCTATTTTTAAAATAGTAGTATGTATATGTCAATCCCAAACTCCCATACATAATATTTTATAGTCAGGATTTTTTTTCACCTTAGAGCATATTATGAGGCTTCTTCCAAGCTCTTGTTGTTAGTCTTTTTACTTTTTTAAATGCCTGTTAGTGTTTTACTGTATGGACACATCATGATTATTTAACCAGTCCTCCATTTCTAGAAAGTTATGTGCCTTCCAATTTTCTGCTAATATAAATAGCACTTTGATAAACATCCTTGTAACAAAACTTTCAACCATTAGGAACTCTTTTTCTAAGACAAAGGAAGATGAAATCAGCCCATCTACCATCAGACAAAGGTCAATTGTTCTCTTTGTTGCCAAAAGTACAGCTCAGTCTCTCAGCCACTTCTGGATCCACAAATAGATACTTCAGAGCAAAACCAGCCCTATTAGCTGAACTTGTATCTCTGGATTCCCGGATCTACGCCAAGTAATTTCTCAGTATTTTATTAGCTCTTTGTCACCTTAAGGAAATTTAATATATATATATATATATATATATATATATATATATATATATATATATATATATATATATATATATATATATATATATATATATGTCCAGTATTTTCTGTTGTTTTTAGTAAGAAGAATTTCCAAATATCAAGTTTTCCATTACCGAGAGTGAAACTAGGGTATTTTTTAAAGTGCTCTGGCCTTTCCTACTTGAGACCCTCCATGGTTTCCCTTGACCCTCCGACAAACCCAAATCCCTAACTAGAAGTAGCAGGTCCCACAGGCTCTGTTTCCTACTCAGGTATCAGACTGCATCTTGTCCCTCATTGCTTCTCTGTCCATCAGCTTCTGTCATTCTGCCCCTTGTCTGCTCCACAAAGGGTTTTTGCAGTTGCCTTCCTCTGCCTGGAACACTATGCCACCAGACATTACTTGCCTACATTCTGCTCCTGATTCAGGTTTGGATTCAAACAATACCTCCCCTGAGAAGCCTTCCTGGCCATCCCATATAAAGTGTCTTCAAACCTACTCACTCTTTGTCATACTACTTGGTTTCATTTTTTTCTTGCTGCATTTATCACTCTATGCCACTTGTTTTAACTGTGTGTATTCTATCTTTTCTCACCAGAATGTCAGTTCCATGAAAAGGACCCTGGCCCTGCTCTATCTCATTCCTCATATCATGTGTCACAAGCACTTTTAAAAAGTGCTCTGTAAAAAGTATTATTATTTCCTTTTCATACATTTTCAAAGCATGCAGTGTGGGAGGAGGAGCCTGGGAGGAGATGGACTTGTTCCGAAGTAAATGTCCACGTATAATCTGGTGACAAGAGCCTGACAGACCAGATGTCAGAAGACAAGTTATTTTCCAGTTGCTGTGGGACCAGTGATGTGTCATCCCACCCTGCCTTTCACAATATTTCAAAACATGTGTCACTCAGCTTTTTAAACCACTTCACCATCTTCATCAGTTCTTCCTACTAACCCACATCACACGTGACCCACCAAACAGCAGTGAATTCTAAGAGGGCAACAGGAAAAAAGAAGAACAGTGAGTACATGGAACCCAGGGAAAATCTATAATTATTCTCATAAACTTAAAAGTGAATTTTACTTTGCTAATAGGTTCATCTGTACCATTTTAATAGAGACACAGACGTAGAGAACAAACGTATAAACACCAAGGGTGGAGAGGGGAGGTGGAATGAAGTGGGAGATTGGGATTGACTTATATACACTACTATGCCTAAAATAGATAACTAATGAGAACCTGTTGTATAGCACAGGGAACTCTACTCAGTGCTCTGTGGTGACCTAAATGGGAAGGAAATCCAAAAAAGAAGGAACATATGTATACATATAGCTGATTCACTTCTCTGTAAAGCAGAAACTAACACAACATTGTAAAGCAACTATACCCCAATTTTAAAAAAATAGAAAAAAAGTGAATTTTAAATACAACATTAATAATCATTAATTAATAAGCAGCAAGAATTGGGTAAGAGCCTCAACTGAGCTAGCAAAACTAAAATCTAGGTGCTAAACACATGGTTCTCAATCATTTTATGGTCCTAGCATAATTTCAAATACCAGAATTTTGAGAAAACAGTTGACGAGATTAAGACTCAAGAAACCGCTAAATTAGCAATAAATGCAACATAATTATACTAGCATAGAGCAAAGCCACATATTGCCTAGAAAGACCTCACAGGTGTGATGCGCCAATAACCCTGCATCCTTAGGCACTCATTCTGCTTGAAGAGAACAGTCAATGCCCTCGCAGCGCTCAAGGACATAATCCGAAAGTTAAGTCATCTCTTGCCCGTACATTTTTCTTTGGTGAGAATTTGACTTATGTTAAACCATTTGACTTGTGGTAAATTGTATCTAATCTGGACCACGTTCCACAAACAACTCAGGTCAAGTTCTGTTTGACAGACATTGCCTGTTGGCAGAATACTCAGCTATAGTAAAATAAATTTAAAATGTTGATCACAATCGGGCAGCCTAGCTCCTGGTGAGGCAGAGTGTCACAGCATGCCAGTTCAGAAACTAGACTGAGTTCCTTACTTCCTATTTCAAACATTCATATTCTACAGTCATCAAGTACACTACCTCTGGGGTAAGTAAATGACCTAATTAAGTCAAATGATTTGTACAAAGGTAAGAAATATGGTTTAAAAAAATAACATAAATTGAAGCAAAATCATAAAGGGTCTTAAATAATATTAAAATATGTTAAGTAGCCACAGAAGAGCCATTAATTTACTAATGAATTTATTCATTTAACAGATATTTATTGAGCATCTTCTATGTGCTAGGTTGTTTCCTAGGTGATAGAGAACACAGTAAAAACAAAGTCCCTTCTTCATGGAGCTTACTTTCCAGGGAGAGAGACAGATAATAACCACAAAAAAAATTTTTTTTTAAACCAAAAAACCAAGTAAACATATAGTTAGTCAGGATTGGTGATAAGGGCAAGGGCAGCATAGGGGAATACAGAGTATGCGGGAGGGGTGGTAGCAAATATACACTCTGGGGATGACTCACTGCTAGGGTGACATTTGAGAAGAGACTTAAAGGAAGTGAGAAAGCAGAGAAAGGCTGGGCAGCAGATTTCAGAAGGTAGATTGTTCCAGGCCGTGGTAACAATAGGTGCAAAGGCCCTGAGGCAGGAGCACAGCTGTGTCAACAATGGCCTACTGGAAGGGAATGTTTGGTAAGAGAGTGAAAGGAGAAAAAACGAGGAGGAGCGGAGATGTTGGGAAGTTGAGAGAGACAGGCAAGATCATGTAAGACCTCTGCAAATACTTTGGCTTCGACTCTGAATGAAATGAGAAGCCAGTGGAGGATTCTCACCGGAGGAGTGACATATTTAAACGTGTATTTTAAAATGATAGCTCTGGAAGAATAAAAATGCAAACAGGGAGATCAGGGGAGAGAGAACGGTGGAGTCTGAATCACGGTAGTATCTGTGGAAGAGGTGAGAAGTACTTGAATTCTAGATACTTTCTGAAAGTAAAGCTGAAATCATTTGCTAGTGGATTAGCTATAGCATGGGAAAGAAAGAAAGGAATTAAAGATGACTCGAAAGCATTTAGCTAGAGAACTAGAAAAATAACACTCCCATGGATTGAGATGAACAATACCACAAGAGGAGTAGGTTTGGAATCAAAATAAGAAACTTGATTTTGGAAAACATGAGGTTAGCATCCTGTGCTGTCCAAATCAGCAGTTACTGACCATATGTGGGTATTTAAATTTACATTTTAATTAATGAAAATTAAATAAAATTTAAAATTCAATTCGTCGGTTGCACTCGCAGTATTTAAAGTGCTCCATACCCACCTAGATGGGGCTAGTGCCGATGTGTTGAATAGTGCAGATGATACACTGCATTTCCATCACTGCAGAAAGTTCTGTTGGGCAGTACTGGAGAGACATTAAGCCTTTACTATGTGCTGGGCCCTCTGCAAAGTGCTTTACCTACTTTATCTCATTTAACATTTAAAACAACTCTATGAGTCAGGCAATGTTGTATCTTTTACAAAGGGTATAACTACAGTTCAGAGGAGTTAAGTAACCCTGCCCTAAGTCACACAATTCTTAAAAGGGTAGAGAGCCAGAATTGGATTCCAGGATTGTCTGCTTCCAAAGCCCAAACACTAAATCATCACACTAAATTTTAGAGATTAAACCAGTTTGAAATTAAACGTGACATCTATAGGGAAACGTCCAATAGGTTATCGGCAATAAAGTGTTGAAGCATAGAGAAGAAAACAGGAGATCTGATAGATCTGGGTGAAACTCAGGGAGTGAAACTCCCAACACATGCAGTGTGTTGTAGAACTAAACAGAACACATTCCAACATACTACCAGTTAAGAGAAAACAAAAATATTCAATGAAGGCACTAGTTTATACCTTTTGATAAGGGGTGAAATGATGTTAAAGGATTGTTTAGCAGAAAGAAGGGCTTGATTGACACTACATAATATGAAGTTGAGCTACATTTGTTCTTGTTCTACCCAGTGGTTCTCAACTAGGTATGCTACCATACCCTTAGAAGACATCTGGAAATGTATAGGGTGTTTGGGGTAGACTGATGGGTGCCATGGGCATTATGTGGCAATGATCTTAGGACACCGACTTGCCACAGCTCAGCACAATGAAGAAAAGTTCTCTCACCCAAAATGTCCACATCTCCCCCCATAGAAGAAACATGGGCCTACCCTTCCTCTAGTAATACTCCACTGTCCATAAACTGAAGCAATACAGACATTAGAACATGGTGCTGGTTGCACAGGTTTTAGTCAGATGAATCTGTGCTCCAATCTGTTCTGACTCGTACTAGCTGTATGGCTTGGTATCATTACCTAGACCCTGAGACTTAGTTTTCTCATCTAAATAAGGCAGAAAACAATTGTTAATACATATCATTTAGGGTGGTTCTGAGAATTATAAAACTCTTAAAAGTACTTGGCCCAGTGTTTGGTTCAGGGAGTCATATAAATGTACACTATTATTAGAAGTGGAAAAAGGGGATGAAAGAGGAACTCTAGTATGGAGACGAAAATAAACAAGATGGAAATTCAAATAGAAAAGGAAGTCTAGAACAGCACTGTCCGACTAAAAATATGGACCAAAAAAAAAAAAGGCCAGCACATGTAATTTTTTTTAGCACATGTAATTTTTAAATATTCCCTAGCCACATTAAAAAAGACAAGAAACAGGTAAAATTAATTTGATTAATATACAATATTTAGGTAACCAACTGTATCCAAAAATATTATTTCAACATGTAATCAATATAAAAAAAACAGAGGTGTTTTCCATTTTTTTTTTTTTTTTGATATAAAGTTCTTTAAATCTTATGTGTATTTTACTTACCCAGTGCTCATCAGCCACCTGGGGCTACAGCTATATATTGGACAACACAGAGCTAGGGTATCAGTGAGTCCAACTCTTTCATTGACTGCTAGCTTTCAGTAATTAAAGATTCTTGCCAGCTAATATTTCAGTGCATAGAGAGTAGTTTCAGAAAAGTCTCAGTTATTACATTTAGGGACTTTAAACTCAGGATCTTTATACCACTGAGAAGAGGCAGTGCTGTAGAATGAATGATTGACCAGTCATGAGTGGACTCCACGAGTTGTAGGTTCCCACTCCAACTCTCCTGCTTCCTATGTCCTTGAACAAGTTAGGTAGTCAAAAACCTGTTTTCTTATTTGCAGCACAGAGATAATGTTACTAGCTCCCCTAAGTATTGTTCTGAGGATCATGTACATAGTTTTAGCCCAGTGCCTATAGGAATTTCTCCAGATGTGAATTGCAGATATTTGTTATTTGGCTTGAGAAATAGGACAGGAGTCACTAGAATTCTAGTTATTCTTTATATATACATACAAGTATTTCATTCAGAGCTCAATTACTCTTACGGCTTTTGTTAATGAGCACACTATTTGCTTTCAAAGCTGAGTGTTTCTTGTCACAGTGAGTGCAATGATTTGTCCTTGTGTTCAGACATACCTTAACCTCTGGAAGACTGCCTGGCACATGGTAGGTCCTCAGAAAGTTTATTAAATGAATTTCTGGCTCAGAATTCCTGAGTAATAGTTATAAGCACACTATTAAAAGTATGATTATTAGTCAATGATGGTGATTTAACCTTTATTTTAATATTTAAATTATAAAGTTTATTTATGTAGCTATTTTTCAATGAGAACAGTCTCTGCCACAAATTTAAGATTCTTGAGTTGATACAAAGTTCAAATAGCATAGGGCAAGATTAATGATTGGTAGTTTATTTGCCACAGAAGTAGCTCTACATATAAATTACTAAAATATAATCTCAATATGGTAACCTCAAGGCTACCCCAGAATTTATTCCATCCATAAATGTTAAAACTCATCACTAAATTCCTATAAAGCTTAAAAAAACATGCAAAACTGGTATAGCACAAACAGATTTATTTACTAACCAAAGAGATGATCCTAATTAAACCAACACTGAAATAGTTAAAGTAAAATGTTTGTGATAAAGATAATTGAACATAGTAATGAAAAACAAAACAGTATGGAGATTTGCTCATTGAACTGAGCTTTTTCATCCTCGCAGCTTCCTATCCAAAATGATGATGAAATTTTTACTCTACTTTTTCATAGACCCGAGTACAGGTGACATTGTTCATGACACATACCTAGGAGAAAGAGTGATATTAGAAGAGTCAGGTTAGTCTTACATCACAGAGCAATGGTAATAGTTAAATGCTAGGACCACAATCCTACAAAACGTTGTAATCTACTTCATAGACGAAGAAAATGCACTTTAGGATTCCTGGGTTTGAAAAGCTAGAACCTGTTATTTTGCTTATGACGTGCATATGCTTAACTGAAAACTAAATATTGATTTGCAATATCTAAACTATTCATTCAGTCTCAGCAAATACTATTCCTCATACTGAAGAAGCAGAAAAACGTATGCCCAAGATTATATAGACATTTTTTTACAAATTGAAGGTTTGTGGCAACCCTGCATTGAGCAAGTGTATTGGCGCCATTTTTCCAACATCATTTGCTCACTTCCTGTCTCTGTGTCACACGTTACTAATTCTCACAATATTTCAAACTTTTTCATTATTATTATATTGGTTTTGGTGATCAGTGATTAGTGATCTTTGGTATTACTATTGTAATTTGGGGGCAGTTATTAGCAATAAAGTATTTTTTTAATTGAGGTATGTATATTGTTTTTTCAGACATAAGGCTATTGCACACTTAACATAATAGTATAAACATAACTTATATGCACTGGGAAACCAAAAAATTCACATGACTCACTTTATTGTGATACTCAGTTTATTGCGGTGGTCTGGAATCGAACCTGCTATATCTCTGAAGTGTGCCTGTACTGTAAATGTAGCAGCAGAGCATGAACTAAACCCAGCTCGTGCTACATCCTCTAGTACATCATCTCACTTCTCTATCTCTACAAAGGGCTTTCTCAGTTATTAGTGTTTTGTATTTACCTTGTTGCTTTGCAGTTTTTTTCTTTCCAAACTTAGTTCTCCTGCTCATGATCAGTGATACAGAACACCTATGTGAACTATGAATTCAAACAAGAAGCGCAATAAGATATGTCAGACACTTACCACCATTAATTTTCCATCTTCCAGTTTTCTTGTTATTGTGCTTTCCTTTCCATCCCATTCCTGACGTTGAACCAATGCGCCATCTGTAAAGTTGCAGACAGTCTGCCAAAATAAAGTATACTTTTTAATCTTCCAAAGCACAGTAAAAGAGAGTTTCTGTGACTCATAACCTCCTTAACCAACATTTTTTTCATCTTTTCCCTTCCGAGTCTACTTCATTAGCCCATACTGATTTCATTCGTAATACAGTTTATGCTTTTCAATCTAGATGCACATAAGAGATACGCACTCTTTCTCGTGTCCCTTAAACTATTTTTACAAAATAGACTACGTTGTGAAGCTGGTACTTTCACTAATTTGTCACAACTCAATTCATAAAACAACTTGTAACTTCTTCATTAAGTTCTTGCCTGGAATCAGTAAGACTGTTATTAATAGAATCTATCATTCTAGAAGCTTCTGTGATATTATAAGTTAGGACTGACCTGAGTTTTTCTGCCATCAGCTGTAGTCTCTTCAAACTTCTCTCCCAGGATGCAGGAAAACTGTGTTGTTTTCAAAGTGCTCTCACTTTTTATGGTGAGGTTTTTACCATCAGAAGTGATGATACAGTCCGGTTTGGCCATTGCACCCATTTTTCGCAGAGCTATCCCCACTCCTGTAGAATGTTATATCATGTTAAACAACAGGAGGACCAGAGTTATAGTTTACATAATAAAAGCAGCAATTCAATTGTAATCACTATGCTGTGCATATTTTCACTTATTCACTTATCAATAACAACCGTGAACACATATCCAGTGCTCACCATGTGCTCATACTTGACATATATTATTCATGGCAGCCTTACGACAACCTTGTGGAAGGGGGATACACTGTCTCCATTTTACAGATGAGAAGATGGGGCACTGATGTAACTTACTCAAGCTCATTCAGCTAGGGAGGGAGGGGGCTGGGAACCAACAATGCAGGCAGGCCGTGGGCCTCCAAATAGCTCCACCACCATGCTCTGCTGGCTTTCAGAAAGTTAGGGAAGATATCTGAACTTCTACAATGTCCTCAATTCTGCCAACCATTGTATTCTATGACTCCAGCACACAGTCTGGCACATAAAAGGCCCCTGATAAATATTTGATTAGCAGACTATACAAAATCAACATTGATCCTGAGATACTCAAATTACACAAAGTTTTAAGAGTTAACTGCACAATCATAATGCTAGCAAACAGGAAAAATCTTACCCTCAAATAGAGTAAATATTTCAGAGCTGTGTAACTCAATTACTGTATTGATATATTTAATTTATAATCTGTGTATTTCCCCTTAATGTTAACATTTAGTAGGAAACTTAGCTCTAGGCGAAATCTCAGTTTCACAAATGAGGAGATTCAACCTAAACAGAGTAACTGACTTGATGATGAACACTCAGCCAGGCTTGAAATGTCCCCGTGAAGCCTTCTCTTTTGCCAGCTCAAGGCTGGTGCCTTGTTTTGTTAGAGTCATTATTTATTCTCACTTTGGACAAATAAAGGGCTCTGCTCTTCCTCCACCTTGATTGTTCTCTAATGAATTGAGCCTTGACAACCTTCATGACTCCAGAACTCTGGAAACCAGCCATCTGATAAACACATTTGCTTTCAATGGGCAGAGAAACAGCCTTCTCCGGCCCTCACACATGTGAACAAACACAAATGTGTTTCTTCGATTTGAGCACGTTAGGTGGCTTTACTCACAGGATCATAAAGACACTCAAGATTCACCACAGAACCAGCCTTAACCAGACACTGTCTTGCATAAAGGTTAGTGAAGGTGTGTTTCTCAAGTACCTCAGGGCCTAGGTCTTTGCAGTGACTTCTGCACCAGAAAGCAGGCATGTTAACATTTGTGGGAGGGCGGCTTCTAAAGCATCCCCACAGCCCCAGCAGTTGTCTCAGATAGGATCTTTGCCATGCTTCACCATCCCACTTCCTAGGGGCCTGTGACAAAGGTTCATCTTTGTTTGCCAGTCTACCCAATGTCTCAACCAGCATGCAATCGTTGTCACCGGCTCAGGAAAAAGACAGGAGAAAATTCAGCACTATTTTGAGTGACACCTTGAATCTTCCTACAGAGACTCATCCTTCCTTGGAAGGCTTCTAATAAGTCAAGTGCCTTCTGCAAAGCCACGGCCATCTTGGATGTGGGAGGAAAGCAGCCGCAGGAGGGACCGGCAGTTTCTGACCGCGGTTTCCCAACAAAGCCTCTCTGCCTTCCACCCTCTAGACGCAGAGGCCAGGGCCGCGCCCCACTGCCTCCCCATCCCCGGCTCGTCCCACAGGCCACCCGCCAACAGGGCAGCGCCGCCAGTGCCACGCCTCTGAGCGCCGCTCTGGGGCGTGGAGGCGAGGATGCCCCGATGCTCCCGGGGGAGCCGTGCCAACCCAAAGGGCCCGGCGCACCCGGAGAGGGCGGGTGGGGGACCTGCGGGGAGGGGAGATGCAGCCGAGAGCGGAATGGAAGCTGAAGCAGTAGCCCGGTTCAGACCCTCTAAAGGGTTTCTGCTAGAAACCGCGTCCCGGGAAGAGGGAGGGGACCCCGCGCGCCATCTAGGAACAAAGATGCGACACGGTGGGCAAGGCGAGTGGGTGCGGCCACGACGGAGCGAGTGCGAGTGGGAGGACGGGGGCAGGATTAGGGAGGACGAGTCGTGGAGGAAGAAAAATAGGGAAAGTTAAGAGGGCTGCCTGAAGGGGTCGAAAGAAGTGAAGTTTGGGGTGGGAGGGGGGTGAGCGCGCCAAAGGCAGGGAGCAAGTGCGGTGGCGCCCAGGGGAAAGCAGCAGAGAGCGGGGCAGACCGAGAGGCCCACGCTCTCCCCACCCCTCGCCCGTGATGGAGGTGGAAGAGGATAACGGGGTCGGGGATACGCAGCCAAGCATGCCCAGCCTCTGAGCCCAGCACGCCGAAGGGGACCTAGGGACAGACAGACACGCACGTGCCACGTTGCAGCGCCGCATGGTGGGGAACCTCACCTACTTCCTTCATGTATTCGTCAAAGCCTTTGCTCTCTACTAAGCACCATCTTCCTACCAGCTGCTGAATGGTGGCCATGGTGGGCGCGGGCGGGCGAGCGGGCAGAGTAAGCGAAGGAGGGTCGGACGCCGGGAACCTGGCGTGCGGACGCCAGCCCACCGCGGCTGCTTTATAAAGGCGGAGCGCGCGCGGGGCGGTGCCCGGCGGCCAATGAGAGGAGCGCCTCTCCCGCCCCCCCCCCCCCACCCCGCCTCCGGGCCTCGCTCCCGGGGTCCAAGCGTGCACACCCGCTCCACCTGTCCCGGCCGCGAGGACTCCTCCGGCGCCTCCTGCAAGCAGGGACTCGCCCGGCGCGCCCCACGCCACCCCGGACGCCAGCCCCTGCACTTTCCCGCGCCTCCTTACGCCCAGGAAGCCAGCGGGGCTACCGGCGGACCCGGCCCGCCTCTCCCGGGCCCACTGATCCCACGTCAAGCTGCCGCCCTTCTTCCGTTCAAAACACCCCCAAAGAATCGATTAGCCTTCGCTCCGCTCCAATGGCAGGAACTGATTGATCGGTAGTTTGATTGATCGATTGATAAACTTCTTTGCCTCACTAGTCACTGCTCGCAGACAGGGGGCAAACCCGCATCCCACACCCTCCTGAGACAACCCGTTCTCCCCACCCTCAGGCCACTCCCGGACCAAATGGGGCCTCAGGATGGGTGTATACCTAAGTTGAGTTAGACCATTTTATCAGAAAGTGCTGGGTGGATGGAGATGTCCCAGGAAGTTGGTTTTCCAAACTCAGACTCTGTAGCAGGTATCAGCTTAAGTGACTGCCACTGCTATTAAATGTTCTCATTCGAGTATGTTTTATTATTTATATTTTCAGTTTCCCCTCAGGCTCCCAAGTCTTTAGATTCCAGGGCTTTTCCTCTTCACCTTTAATCATAATAATACCCTGTGTTTGTATGTAGAACGTTATACTTTTCAAAGTGTGCTTGTCGCAGTATCTTACTTTGTGCTCCTGGGTTTCTGTGGGAGCGAGTTGGCATGAGGTGAGGAAATTGCCACACAGAGAGGGTAGCCAACTTGGTGAGGATAAGGTCCGTTTACTGAGTGCCTCCTTGCTGGATGCTGTACTTCCTGGCTCCTTTATATCCATTAATTGATCTCTACTAGATTTCTGCTGAAGAATATTATCCCAATTTTCTGAAAGAGAAATAAAGCAGGGAAAGTTTGCAGAGTGGCAGAACCAGAATGCCTGTCCAGATCCTTCTCACTCTAGACCTTGTGAAATAGGACCACACCCGGCTGCCTCTGGCTCACTCTCCTCCTCAAGGGATTAAGAGTAGAGGCTATAGGTGCTTCCCTGGTGGCACAGTGGTTGAGAATCTGCCTGCCAATGCAGGGGACATGGGTTCGATCCCTGGTCTGGGAAGATCCCACGTGTCGCGGAGCAGCTGGGCCCGTGAGCCACAATTACTGAGGCTGCGCGTCTGGATCCTGTGCTCCGCAGCAGGAGAGGCCCAGATAGTGGGGGGCCCGCGCACCGCGATGAAGAGTGGCCCCCACTCGCCGCAATTAGAGAAAGCCCTCGCACAGAAACGAAGACCCAACACAGCCATAAATTAATTAATTAATTAAAAAAATAAAAAAGAGTAGAGGCTACAGTCCCCTGCACTATTCCAAGACACTAGCTCTTGTACCTTCCTTAACAAACTGAAATCTGAGCTTGGTTTCTTATCTCCCCGCGTGCCTCAGGACATTTACTCCCCACTCCCCACTGTAGCCCTTTCAAGTTCCTGCCCTAATTTTAGGGTCATCTCAGTTTTCCTTGTGGTACCATTTTAATACTGACTGACTCAGGCCATGCAGTTGTGCCACTAAGGGCCGGTACGTTGCACACCTGAGGCTCTACTGCTCAGCAAACATTCACATTCTGAGGGCAGCTGAGCGCGTCATTTGCTCAGCAAAGCAAGTGCTGGCTTCCAGACACTTAGCACGGCCCGCTGCCCCTCCTCCTGGAGAAGCAGTTCCTACGTGTTTGGACTTGCTTTCTTAATGTGCTAGTTCAGCATGTTTTGTCCATTTTTGTATAGAATATGGTAATAATAGCCAGGACTCAGTACCGGAATACTAATTTTTAGATTATCATAGTCAACCATGCTATAGAAATATCAGAAGGAAATTGGCACTATAGTACTAAATACTCAGGTACTTAAATTGTTTTTATACCAGAGGCATTACCCAAAACTTAACTTTTAAGCACACTCTTTGATGTGATGAGTGTTTGAATGAAAAATGTCCCTGCCGTTTCAGTAAACAAAGGATGTTGCAACCATCAAGCCCTCAGCCACAGCAGCGCCCAGACTGTGCGCCCTGAGGGGATTCAGGGTGGAAAAAAGAAAAACACTGGCCCTAGATAGTTAAGGCACGTGTCAAAGGTGTGATTTTAATAGCCCAGACTCTTGCATCTTCCCATATATAGAAAAGCGTTACATTTGTTAACTTGAGATGTCTGGTTTTCTTTAATTAACAGTAGTCTTCTGGTGCTCTATCTGGTTTTTGTTGCAAAAATTCCTCTATATCTTGGCTCCTCCCTTCCCTCTTTGGAGCAGCCCCTCAGAGCTATTGGAGAGGCTGTCTTCCAGGCTTAAGTCCTCAGAAACTCCACCAAATAAAACGTAATTCTCAACTTTTAGGTTGTGCATTTTTTTCAGTTGACAAGTGGAAACAATCCTTTCGTGGTTAAAACGCGTCAACAAACATAAGAGATATAGGCCAAAATGCCTGTTACTGTCTCTCATGGAACAAATAGGAAGGGCACTGTGATTTCTCTGCTACTGTGGGCAACACACTTAATCCCTTGTTCTCTGATGCCTCTCATCCCTATTACAAATACAGAGAGATATTGAAGTCAATTATTTCTAAGGGACCTCAAGCTCAAAATTCAGATTCCCTTCCTTTCTTAAGAATACTAGTAATGGATTACAAGCTCTGAAAAACAGAGTACTTTCTTAACCTGCTAATTAAAGTCCTGTTCTAGACTACTTAACTTGAACCCAGTATAAGTGTAAAAACCAAAACTGTTGTGAAAACAAATCTGATTAAAGTCTTGTATGACTTTACGGGACTGTGGACAAAGAATATCGCCTGCTGGGACACGGGTTCGAGCTCTGGTCTGGGAAGAACCCACATGCCGCGGAGCAACTAGGCCCGTGAGCCACAAATACTGAGCCTGTGCGTCTGGAGCCTGTGCTCCACAACCAGAGAGGCCGCGATAGTGAGAGGCCCGCGCACCGCGATGAAGAGTGGCCCCCGCTCGCCGCAACTAGAGAAAGCCCTCGCACAGAAACGAAGACCCAACACAGCCAAAAATGAATATAAAAAATAAATAAATTAATTAATAATAAGAAAAAAAAAGAATATCGCCTGCTATTTCAGTAAACAGAGGATGTTGCTGTGGCCATAAAGCCGCCCCCGATGTGTGCTCTGAAGGGATTCAGGATGGAGGGAAAACAGCATCTTGGCCCTAAGTAGTTTAGGTGCATAGCTTAAGAATAATTTCAATGAGCCCAGACTCTTGCATCTTCCCATACAGAGAAAAGCACTAAAATCATTAACTCGAGATGTCTGTTTTTTTGTGTTTAGCAGTAATCTTTTGATATTCAACTACATGGTTTTGTTTGTTTGTTTGTTTTTTACCGGCACAAACTCCTCTATATCCTGGTTCCTCCCTTACCTCTTTGGAGCGGTCCGTCAGAGCTATCTGAGAGGCTGTATCCCAGGCTTAAGTCCTCAGAAAGTCCTCTGAATAAAACATAATTCTCAACTTTTAGGTTGTGCATTTTTTTCAGTCGACAGGATGATTGAGTATCTCTTCATTGGAAAAAGGGAGGAGAATTACCACTTGATTGAGATTAATTACATTACAATACAAGGAACAAGGGACAACAGTTTTATCCTAGCCTATCCTTACAAACAGAAGGAACTGTGCTGGTCATTAGTTTTAGTGGCAGCACAGAGACAGTATAGGTGTCACATCATGTATTCCTTCATGCTGGAGGATAATAACACATTATTCTTGTAGATGAAAATGGTTGAAGAATCCTGAATTACTAGCGACTCTTTCCCCAGTGGCTCTAGTAGACTACTAGTTATAAGACAGATGTAATTTTCTTTAATATCTCTAAACCCCAGTTTTCTCATCTATGGAATTAAGGAGGTAAGGATTAGACTAATTAATTTCTTAGAATCCTTTCAGTTTATGAAGTACTCCTGCAGTAGTTGATAGCCCTGAAAAATACACTCAAAATTACTCTATTTCCACCTAGTGGTAAAACGGAGTATTTCTCGCAGGTTTTCTTTGATAAGTGTCAGTAGCTTCCACAAATCGCACACATACTGTTGGTGTATATCGTGTAATTTTGCTTAAGACAAGTTCCCAGCTGCAGTTTGTATAGATGAATGTACATTCCACAAAGTTAGTTATAATGTATAATCATTTCCTAGGACAGCAAGCATTGGTGGCCTAGAAGCACACAGCTGGTAGAAAAAGAGAGAGCATCACATTAAATGAATCATTGCAGAGATTACACAAAGCAATCCGTGTTCAAACCATTGAGTCTTCTCTAAGTACATGCCCAGATGAATCCAAGAAGGAGGAGGAAAAGCAAAGTGATCACTATAAAGCATTACTTCTCAAATTTTAGTATGCAAATCACCAGGGGATCTTGTTAAAAATACAGAATCTGACTTAGTAGGTCTCTGGGCATAAGATCGTGCATTTCTAATGAACTCCCAGGTGATGCCAGTTCTTGGGTCTGTTCGCCTGCCCACTTCAATTTATACCCTTAAGTTATATCAAACTTAAAGGTATAAATTGAACAGCATGTAGTGAAATGTTGGCTTTATTCTCCCATACGTTTTCCCCATGTTGTCTTGTCTCTTGTGTTCCTGAATTCCTGCTTTACAGCAATAGTTTCTCAATTGAATGACTCACTGTTAATAATGAGAAACCAATCTGAGTTTCCAATAAACCACATTCTGTTCTCTAGGTTGGCTAAACGCCATGATTTCCTACAGGAACTGGGGGCTGAGTGGGTGTTATCATTGAGGCCAACCATGATCTTGGTTTGGCTCTATTTTAGAAGGTGGATAAAGAATATTTGTGTCACAAATCTCATGTCTTGTCATCTATCTTGTAGCTTCAAAATAATAGTTAATCCTTCAGGACAAAGCTAAGGTTCCTAATGGCCTTTCTGCCCTGATAGATTAGCAGAACTGAACACAGTGTTTGTGGCACAGTGCAAGATATGGTGCTTATGGGTCCCAGTTAGCCTTGGGACAGGTCTGACTGATGCTTGTTCTCCTGTTGTAATTATAAACAGTACTCTCTTTCACTCCAAGTATCTCAAATTGAATGATGTTGGGTGAAGAGTTGTGAAATGTTAATTCTCACCTATCAGGCAGTTCCAAAGCCTAAATTTCAAGTATGACATTATCATGGGACTCTAGTATCATCTAATGTAAAACCTGAAGGTTGCCTTACAGGAGGGAAGAAAGGCTGTGAGGCATAGTCAGTCCTTCTCTATTCACCTGACCTTACACAAATATGTCATGTGCGCACTGCTCCGCTAACCCACAAAAGGCAAGCACACGACAGACTCCTTTGATTCAAGTCAGCCTGCATTTTTAGACCACCTGACAATTATGTGGAATGGGAGGTAGTCCTTGTCTTCAAGGAGTTTGTCACCTAAGCTTGCACCAGTTAAGGAGCTGCATTCATATATTTTTTTAAATTTAATCAACATTTAGTAAAATTGTTCAACACATTCTGAAAATTCTCAAGTATTAAATGTCTTTGAAAATATCAGATAAATTCATTTGATAACATGAGGTGAATTTTCCAAGAAGTTACCACAGAGTCTTTTGCGGGGGGTGAGCTGCATATATTGTCCGTCCTAATTGCTTTCAATTGTATCTGGAAACTCTAGATTTTTGATGGTTTGTTTGTTGGTGTGCTAGTTTGAACAGGTCATCTCTTTGGCAGGAACAAGGTGGGTGTACTAATGATCCGTCCTGTTTAAAATTAATGTGCCAAATGCCACAAAGCCACCTGAGGTAACCTGTGCTCAGATTAGAAAGACCTTGTCTAAGGAATACTGGGTTAGAGATTGTGAAGCAACCCACATCAGTACCCAGCTCTCCCTTTGTTTTAGAGTTAGTGCATCACCAAGTGAACCATAAACAGACACTTGGCTGTCCCTAAGGTTGTCGCATGTGGTGAGATACACAACCTGCATGGTAAAATCTGCCAGTGTACGACTCACAACGGGGATTCTCCACCACCCCGGCCAGGCTGGGTAAGGATCAGAAAATCCTGCTGTGTTCCCTTTCTCGTGTCATCGACATCCTCTCTTGTGAGAAGAGACTCAGAAGCAAAGCTTAATGATTTTCCCACACATCCTCTGATACCTCTGTCTTTCCATAGAAATTATAGTTGGATCCTAGGGAGAGAATATGGCTCTGTTATGACAAGTTTTATTGCATTTATCGCACAATATAAAATAGTATCACTTCTGCAGCTATATTAGCAGCACATCATACAAAGTAATAAAAACTCTAGTCAGTCAAGAAAGACAGATAAAGGTACCATAACAAATCCTCTGAGAAGCCATAGACCCAAACCAGTCTTGAAACTGAAGCCTTAAACTTGTCTTGCAACCTTAAACTGAAATAGATCCTGGAACTCCCTTCTCATCTACTATTCTAGAATAGGGCCAGCTTCTGGAAACAGGAAAGAATGTCACTTACCAGTGTCTCTTTGAACATTACTTACTATATGAAAGTCACCTTATGCCACTTACTATACAAAAAAAAAAAAAGGTTTTTTTCAAATTGAATATCTCTCCATTGTATTGTATTTTTGCATTTTGGTTGACATGATCATTGCTGAGATATATTTATAGAAACAGAAGTTGGGCTCCATTACAGAACAGAACATCATAACTGCCTAATATCTCGTTTGAAAGCAAGTGGGGATGTAAGTCAGAATTGGAAACAAGATAAAAATCGCTTCAGAATTCAACAAACCTTTTATTAATCACTTTCCAGTAGACATGAATCTTGTGAAGAATGTAACAAGTTTCCTTTTGTTTTCATCTTTCCTGAGCAAGTGGCAGCAGCTCCACATTTCATAGAGCAAGGCTCCAGTTCTTTCGCACACTGACTTTCACAACCCCAAGCCTTAAGGCCTGGGTGCTCTGAGAAAATCGAACTAGTTCAAGTCAGTTATGCATATTCAGAAGTAAAACTTGATCTCTGGTGCCCACACCCAAGTCACAGAATTTTTATTTGCATATTTTGGCAGTAATTTCTGGTTGGACCTGATCTCTGCCCAATTAGCGGTTATTAGTTGAGCAGACGTATTATAAGTAAATCCTTTAAAGTTATATAGTTTCACTTCTGAATAGGGATGTCTGACTTGAATTCAGAACTAAAGGAAAATCTTAAAATCTTCAAGTTTGCAGGAATTATAGATGCCTTCTACTTCAACGTAAGTCCATTAAGCAGCGGCATAGCACAGGGAGATCAGCTCAGTTCTTTGTGACCACCTAGAGGGGTGGGATAAGGAGGGTGGGAGGGAGGGAGATGCAAGAGGGAAGAGATATGTGGACATATGTATATGTATAACTGATTCACTTTGTTATAAAGCAGAAACTGACACACCATTGTAAAGCAATTATACTCCAATAAAGATGTTAAAAAAAATGAAGGTAGGAGAATTTTCTTTTTTTTTTTGTCTCATCCAAGCCAAAATATTATTTATCAAAATAAAACTAATGACCTATTATGGTTATTGAATTTCTAGAGCCATTTTGCCAAAAGCAAGCAAAGTATTTGTGGTATTCACACCAAAGCTCAACCAAAGTAGTGGTCAGAAGAGCCATTGTGATAGATCTTTATGAGCCCTCATTTATCAGAAATTTCAATATCATTTATTATTTGAGAAGAAGCCAGATTTCCAGTTGCGCAGAGCAATCTATAGCATACAAGAGGCTGGGTGAATCGTAAAATAGTAACTATAGACCAAAGATTTAGGTTGTACATGGGCAATCATTAAATTCTTCCAAATTGCACTTTCACAGTATTATGCATCCAGTTAGGGAGAAGTTAAGCTTGCTGTCAAGGTGACCCAAAGGAACCTTCTCCCACAGCACTTGCCTATTGTACCCTTCACTCTGTCCTAATAGGACCACTCTAGGTACCCAGGAGCGGCTTCTGATTCCCCTGTCTCTAGGACATTGTTCACCTCTGGAATGCACCCTTCCTATTCAATCTTTTTAACAACTTTATTGAGGTATAATTGATATACAAAAAAAAAAGTCACATATTTAATGTATATTATTTGATGAGTTTGGACCTATGCATACACCCTTGAAAGCATCACCACAATCAAGGTAATGAACATACCCATTACCTCCAAAAAAAAAAAAAGATTCCCTTAATACAAATAAATCCAGCCTCTTATTTAAATCCTTCTGGTGATAGAGACCTCGCTTCCCTACCAAGAAGCCCTTTGTGTGTTTAACTGGGAGAAAGCAATGACCACTATCGTGCTGAAATCTGCTTTCAATAATTTCTAGCTATTGGTCTTAGTTTTACCCTCTGGAATAACATAAAATGTCTGCTCACTTATTCTCTCATGGTGGGCCTATAAGGCCTGTATGTATCTGATTATGATAATTCATCCACATAAAAAATTGCTTAGAGATCCAAATATATTATACATAAAATACTTTGGAGAAAGAGAAAACTATAAATAAAATTCTATAAAATATACGTTATGTGTCTTTGTGTGTGTATACATGTGCATGTACATATATGTATATGTGTACGTGTATATATATTCTCTCTCTCTGTATATATATACATACATAGAGAGAGAGGTATTAATTATAGCAAAAGGAAGAGTGAAAAAGAACAGTAATTCCAATTACATTTTTAATTTAGAGTAAGCTAGAGGCTAGGAAGGACCAAGTAATAATGACTCCAAAAACTTGTTTAACATGACTATTACGAAACATTCAGAAGAAAAATCATTTCTACTCTACTCAGCATAATTAGAATATTTCATAATCCAACTGCAGCTATTGCCTGAATGCAGTTTTTCCAGAGTAAGCAACAACATAATCCCAAATTACAGGTTTACCAAGAATATCAAATATATTCAGTGATTAAGTATTAAAAACACTTCATAGAGAGAAATATTAAAGTGAAAAATAAGAGAAAGGGATTAGCCTAAAATTATTTCTATCAATTCATATTTGGCCTATGAAAATAATAATTAACAATTGATGATTAGAGCAATACCCGTGTATGGATTTTAAATAGCTTTGGGAAATTTAACACTAAAATTAATTATGTGGTTGTTTGGCCTCCACCGTTATTCCTCAGGAAAACCATACATCATAATAACAATATGTGTCATAAACACACACACACACACACACAATTTGCTCACTATTTAAACTGTCACAGGGCCTTTTATGTTCCTTAGAGAAGCTTTTCTTTAAGTGTCATAATCGTTGTGGTCTCAATTCTCCTTTGCCTTCACTTCAATTGGATAAGCTTATCTCAAAAAGATCGTTTTGAGAATTGAGTTAGAGCAACTTTTGTCTATTTCATAAACCCTGTGCTTCAATATTTTAAGATACGCCAGTCAAAGAAACACTGGCATCACTCATAAAACAATAATCTTATTAGTTATCCACTCTAAAGTCACCATGGTATAGTTGAAAGAATAGTATCCTAAGATGTAGGAAACCCTAGTTCTAGACTTTTTATTCTGCTACTAAATAACTGTGTAAACTTAGATTTTTGTTTCCTCATCTGAAAAATGAGAACAGAGTAAATCAAAGTTTCAAGGATGTATATATTAATTCCACAGAGCATTTCTTTAACAACCTAGAAAGAAAGCTGCATTGACAAAAAAACAACAACAAAAAACCCTAATTGTGTACTTTAATTATTTGTCATCTAATTTAAGGGTGCAATATAATGGTTGAAAATTAAAATATATGCCACTGACTCTTCAGATTCAGACTCCTGGGAAAATTTCATAGTATGATCCTTACTATTGTTGACCAGCCCCCTTCTGCCCAGCAAGATCTTGCTGAAGGGGGCATTATAAGCAGAGAGATGCAGGAGTCCCCTGAGTCAAGAAAACGGCAAGTGAGAAATTCTCAATGATTCGGGTGAGAGTGGGGGGCAGGTTCTCTAAAGAATCCATAGTAACATCTCATGAAAAAAAAAAAGTAGGCAGCTTTAAGTATTCACTAATAGCAAACCAAATTTCAAAAGAACTTTAATTATTATTCAGATGTAAATAAGTTGCAGCTCAAACCATTCCAGTCAAATAAGATTTTTTTCCACCCTTTCTTTTTCCTCTTCCCCCCCCACCCCCCGCAACTAGAGCAGCCAGAGGTAGCCTTGCGGAGGCAGGAAGACCGTTGAGGAGAGGTCTCCACCTTTCCCTACAGAGGTTCTCCAACCTGTGAAGAGGCTGAGGGAGGGCAGGAAACTGCTTGCTTCTTGCGCAATGAGAAGTTCCACTCTTTAAACCTGCCATTTACACGTGTATTGACTTAACATCTGTGAAATGTGCAAGTTACTCCCGGTTCCTCCTCCTTGCTTAACCCCACTCTCTCTTTCCTTCTTTTTTCCCATGTACTAGGGGATTTCTACCGTTTCTTGAAATAATTGCCAGGGTTGTGCCGAAAGTATTATAGAAATCAATTAAGTCAACTGATGCCGCTGAAAGCTAATGGTAAGAAGACGGTATCAGTAGATTTGAGCATGAAAGCCTCACTTTTAGGTTACTGGGTTTGTTGTTGTTTGTTGTTGTTTTCCATCACCAGACACTTGATGATGACAGCACCATCCTTCATATGACTCCATGTGCTGAAGAAAGGTAATTAAGAATATTGATCCTCTGTTAGAAATTGGTGAATTAGAATTGATCATTCATGTAATTAGAAAAAAAAAAAAAGAGACAACCAAGAGGTTGAGAATGGACTCTGTGATCTAAGAAACTTTGGGTGCTAGAAATACCATGGAGATTAAGCCTCTGTTAATCTTCTGTTTATTAGGGATTACACTGCCTTTTCTTCTTTACCACTTAAGGTACGGGAGGCAGGGAGGAGAGGTTCTCTTTGAAGACTACAAGTTTAACTTGCTTGTTCAGTTTCTCTTCACATCGGCAAGATGAAAAATTATGGATACATACATATTACTCATAAAAAAAATGTCATTCTCTTTTATTCTCCACACCATCTCCACATTCTCACTAAACTTTTCAGAGACAAGTTAAAGTAATAGATCTATTTCATTTTGCAAATGTACTTCTGGAATTGTCCCTGGCACCTAGGGTTATCTAAGGTAAATGACCATCTCTCACAGCTTTTCTCTTAAGGAAGTAAAAAGCAGGTATAGTCTATAAGAATTTCTGAAATAAGATTTATAAGAAACTTTCATAAAAGGATTTGACCTACTTAAAAGAAATGGGTCAGAAGTTTTAGGCACCTGTTGTCAGTTCAATTAACACTACCTTCTAGAGTGGTGCATTGCAGAAGTTCTGGCATCCTTAGAACTTCCATCCAAACACTATGATAACCATAAGGTGCATCAGGAAGAGCTCAGGATTCATTTTTGCTGTGACCACAGCACAGCATCCGGGCTTAATGTGCCTCTACCTTCTGAATGGCTTACTGTGGCATTGTTCTTTTCAGACCAATGAATCAACAACAATACAAAGATGATTTTAAAGTGGTTACTCACACATGAGATCTGCACACTGGGGCCCTGCCATAGGTTATTAAATTGTCTCAGTTTACAGCATACTCTAGAAAACAGTTCCAGCTAGAGAGCTAACACTTGCAGCTAGGGAGTAGGTCACAATGACTAGAGTCCAAGAAGGCAGCTGAAACACCATGGGTGGAATAAGTAAAATCTGCACTAGGACAGAGGTGATGCTTCCTCTGAACACCCAACCTTATTAACAAGTATCAAAAATCAGGACGAAAAGATAGGGTAGGAACCCTCACATGGCTGGTAAGATTGTACATTAGGACAACCAATTCAGGAATCTGTTTGGAATTATCCACTACAGCTGAACCTTTACACCAAGAGACATACAAAAATGCTCATGGTGGTGTTATTTGTAATAGCCCCCCCCCCCACAAATGGGAAGAACTCAAAGGTTCACATCAGTAGAATGAATTTTTTAGTGTGATACATTCATACAGTGGAATAGTATTCAGCAGTGAATATGAAAGAACTATGGTTACTTGCAACCACTTGGATGAATTTCATAAACGTGTTGAGTGAAAGAATCCACACAGAGATTAAAAACGTGAATATTCTACTTATTAAAAATTCAAGGGAATTCTCTGGCGGTCCAGTGGTTAGGACTCTGCATTTTCACTGCTGGGTTCAGTCCCTGGTCAGGGAACTAAGATCAGTTCAGTCCCTGGTCAGGGAACTAAGATCCTGCAAGCTGCTATGCACGGCTAAAAAAAAAAAAATTCAAAAATAGGTAAAACTCATCTACGATGTTAGAAGACAAGACAATGGTTTCTTTTCAGAAGGAGAGAAGGAGGAGCCATTGGGAAGGGAATGAGGGGACTTCAGAGTGCTGGCAAAGTTTTCTATCTGGAAGATGATTACAAGAATGGTTTTATGTTGTGATATTTCACCAAGCTGTACACATAGGATCTGTGTGTTCTTCTCTTTCTCATGTTAGGCTTTAATTGGGAATGTTTATTTTTAGAAAGAAAATATAAGCATTAGTGAAAGAACTATGAAATATCTTAAGTGTCTCCGGAAAAAGTAAGTGGTTCAATGAAATTCTATGTCTATTACTAATCCTTGCTTATGAGAGTCTTCTTATTATTTTAATAGTTAGGGGCTATCTAACTTTTTACTGTGTCAGTTTTAACCTGTCGGCTGAGTGCAGCTAGAGTTGGTTGAGTTCAGCAGTTAAGGAAGTGGATTTTGAGGGGACCACACAATAACTTGATTTTCCACTTTACAAGATTACACTCACAACCATGAGGGTGATATGTGACTAAGAAATATCTTAGGGCTCCTTTTGGAGACTGCGTGACAGGGTGGAAAAGGGTGGAATTTGGAGCCAGAGGGAACAGAGTTTGAATTTTAGCTCTATTACATACGAGTTGTATGATCTTGAGCAAGTCACTTACTTTCTCTGTTTCCTCATCTTTAAAGAAGGATCATAGGACTTCCCTGGTGGCGCAGTGGTTAAGAATCTGCCTGCCAGGGCAGGGGACACGGGTTCAAGCCCTGGTCCAAGAAGATCCCACATGCTACAGAACAACTGAGCCTGCGAGCCACAACTACTGAGCCCGCACGCCACAACTACTGAAGCCCACACACCTAGAGCCCGTGCTCCACAACAAGAGAAGCCACCACAGTGAGAAGCCCGCGCACCACAACAAAGAGCAGCCCCGGCTCACCGCAATGAGAGAAAAACCCACGTGCAGCAAAGAAGACCCAAAGCAGCCAAAAATAGATAAATAAATTAATTAATTAAAAAAAAAAGAAGGATCATAATACCCATTTAAATGAGGGCTATATTACGTATGTATGTATGTTTACTGTATGTGTAAATATAACATATATTATCCAGTGAATGGGAACTATTATTATGAATAGAATTACCTAACCTACTTGTCAACAAAGTAAATAAATGGAACCAATATAAAATGTAAGTTTTATTTTGTTCTCAAGGTTTTTACCACATGTTAAAATGTTCCAAAAGCACAGTCCTAGGCCCCAGCAAACAACTGGTCTATTTCAAAATGTCTGAAGCTGGTATTCTCTGTAGTCTCAAATGTTTTCTTCAGAATCTAAGTAACCAATATGCCCCTGAGGCTTACTTGGTACTACACTATAACTAGTACTACAGTATAACTAATGTCTCCCAGATGAGGACTTCAGACCCTTGCAATGACTTGCACTTGAACTTTTATCACAGAATGCATCCAGGAAAATGGTTAAGTGGAGAAGAGGGCAGGACATGAGCACTAGAGGGGCAAAAGAGCATTACTATTAACATAAGGAGGGACAGGGAAGAAAATATGTAATTCCTGCATATTGATCTAATCCGTTGAAAGGAATGTGTAGAATAGGATTTAGTGCATGGTATGTTATAGTTAAGCTTGGACATCCACTGTACAACCAGCAATATACAGCCTAAGCATTAATATCTTAAAGTTTTAATTTCATATCTATAAAACAAATATAATTAGAGCTTTAAAATTTTTCTTTGGAAAAAAAAGAAATGGTTTAATTCTTTAGTTGTGAAAAAATTATATTAGTCTCTCTGTTTGTTGTCTGTTTGTTTTTTACATCTTCAAAAAAATATTTAGGTCTGAAACTCCATATGGGGAGTGGAGAGTTGTAGAATTAGTACAGACCACTTTCCCTCCATGAGCCCCAAGTGTACTGGAAATGATGTCATTTGTCTTAGGGGCTTTGAATTCCATTCAAATCACTCCTTATCATGACCACAGATCTTTACAGATGAAAGAAACTTTAAGAGCTTATTCTGGTCCAGTAGCCAGAAAGACAAAGAATTGCTGTTTCCATCTTATCTGTCTCTGAAACTTCCTCCAAAAAAATTTTTTGACCTAAAAGTATTGGTTCTGACATAATTTAATTAAGCATGTGTGAAACTGCAGTGTTCCAGAGTCTGAAATTGATATAATTAAAGTGAAATGCAAACTGTGAACCTCTGATACCATTTTTTAATGTCACACTACATCACTTCTGCTTAATATCAAATCACAAGAGATATTTTTCATCTGTTAATTGCATTTTACATACCCTTCACATCACTGGCCTCAAAGCAATTAAATTTGAGAAAAAAATTACTGAAGCAAAGAGTGAGGTCCAAAATAATCAAGTTCACTAAAGTTGCTTTCACTCAATGATGTCTCTAGCAGATGAATTACCATAGTTTCATTCTACTATAGCTATTTCACTCTCAAAAATACTTAGTTTAAAAACTGAGGAATCTAGAGCAAGATTTTTATTTTCAGAGTATGTGTGGAAATCTAGCAAAAAAAGATATCTGCTTATTTCTAATACTGTATTATAGAAATTATTATTCTTTACATAAAGCTTAAGCTATTGACAAACACTAAAAATGAAATTAATAGTTGGTCAATTTTCATTATCCTTTATCCATGAGTCTCATGAACCACAAAGTGTTCTTGGCAGTTTTATGCTTCAGATATTCTCTCTAGACTTAGATTTGATAGTTGACACAAAGGACTTGAGGATCTGACTTCTAGTCAGTAAGAAACCTAACATATGATATTTGGGGATATTGGGTTAAATCATATTAAATTGCCACATTTGTAGTCTAAAAACAGTCAAATTCAGGAAATTATTATATGATACAACCAAAGAGCTGATAGGTTTTGAATACAGGCATCTCGGTGTACCTGGAAATATCATAGGGTTCCTTCTCCATTAAATTAATGTGAATATATATTTTGAAACTATTATCTTATAAAGGGCTCTTCTGTTTACTGTTCTCTATCTTTTTTCATACTCACTTCCTCCTTCGTCCTTTGAGTGGATAGCTTCTATTCTATCAACCCAATAGAAACTCCTCTCTCCAAAATCATTGATGATCATTCAGGAAATTGCCAAATCCAAACACTTCTACAAAGCACATACCATGCTATGTAATCTACGAATTTTACAAATATTAAATTATTTGATTCTCATAACAACTTTATGATGTGTACTATTATTATCCTTATTTTATATAAATGAGGAAATTGAGGCCCAGGGAAGTTAAGTGATTGACCAATGTCACACA